>NC_052484.1:134396-280349 GCF_009730915.1 Dioscorea cayenensis subsp. rotundata
CACAAGAAAGTAGACTCAATATGGAAAAGAGGACTGAGCAATATAAGAAATAGGCCAACAATGGGAGGCATAAGATAATTTTTGAATCCGGAGATTGGGTATAGGCTGTATTTGAGGAAGGAATGATTCCCAATGCAAAGGTGCTCCAAGCTGCTTCCAAGAGGAGATGGTCCTTTTTCAAGTTCTTGAACGGATTAAAGACAACGCATAATGACTAGACCTACCACTTGAGTATAATGTTAGTGCTAACTTTAATGTTTTTTATTTAATTCCTTTTGATGTAGGTACAATTTGAGGGCAAATCCTTCTCAAGAGGAGGGGAATGATGAGAACATGACAAGAAAAACTATTTTTCAAGTTCCAATAAGTCCAATCACTCGCTCGTGAAGCAAACAATACAAAGAGGCTTTAAATGGACTGATTAGAAAAGTTATGGCCCAAGCTAATCTATGGAGGCCGATTGAAGGTGATGAAGGTGTGTTACATGGCGGGAAATTTATCATTCAAATTTGACTTTATGAAGGAAATCTTCAAGGATACAACATAAAAGGCAAAAATCAAAATTAAGTTTTACTTACTATTCTAGCTTTACTAGAGAATCAACTTTAGCAAAATAATTATTACTTAATCCTTATTTAGTTTGGCTTAATTTGGGGATTGTATGGCTTGCATGCCAAGAAATCAGTATTTTTCCTATTTAGTTTGAATAATTTAGGAATTTTGGCATTAATTTAGATATTTTGTTAGTAGCCCATGACATCTCTATTTAAAACCCCTTTTTTAGCTGAAATAATCAAATAACCTTTTACCAAAAAATTGTGAGATCCTTGAATTCTCCTTTTGTTCTTTGAAAACTATTCGAGCTTATCGGAGTTTCTGTGGCGCTCAACCATCGACTTATCGAACAACCTTCCATAACTAATATTGGCGTCTTCACATACCGAGGTTCTTGTATGACATAAGCAACGGGTCTAGGTTACTTTCCAAGCTAGTATTAGCAAACAATTCGGGCCAATTTTGTTATGGGTTTGGTCACGTAATGGCGGGGTTCATATCATGTTGTGTCCTAAACAACTGTGATTTTGAGCCGAGTTTTTCCCCCTATTTTGTGCTTCTAGAGAGTTCATTCTAGCAACATGACTGATAAACATCCCTATGTTTAGGTTTCAAGAGGGATTTATTGGACTTTTTAAGACTTTTATAATTTTTTGGCAGGTATTTCTGATAGAATGGAAGAGGAGTCTAGAGCTTTCAAGGAATTCAACACCAATCCTAGAAAGAGGTTTATGGGTTGATCTTGATCGTTGGAGAGATAGATCAAGAAGAATCAAGCAAAATTTAAAGAGGAAGCCATCTTCTCATACCAATTATCAAGATTGGAGGGAATTTTCAATGTTTTCTTTAATTTTTCATTGTTTAATCGGATCTTGTAGGCATTTTATAATCATGAGTGGCTAAACATCCTTTGGTGCTTGGATTTGATGAACTTTGGTTGTAATTTGATTTCTTAACTTCATTTTCATAGATCTAATTTTATCTGTTTTGGTATTGAGATTCAATTGTAGCAATGCTAATTTTATGAATTTAGTTAGCAAGAGTCAAAATTCGTGTAAATAGATTTAGTTACAGAGAGACAAAGTCTATGATTGATCATGTATTTAGTTAGCTAGAGGTCGAATAAATATGAAATCTACTATAATTGAAAAATATCAAACTCATTCCCAAGAGTTAGGGTTTAGCAAGAGTCCACATTGAACTTGTAAAATTCAAATTCATTAAAAGTAGATTTCTGAAAAATTATATTATTTTGGGATTTTTTCCTAGTATATTCTTGTAAAAATAAGTAATTGCTATGTAGCATTACAAAATTGAATTTGTTTATATACATTTGCAAATTCTTCTTATTTAAAATTAATAATGTATTAACAACTAATTTTAAATATAGAGATAAGGATAAAATAATTTTCCTAATCAACCATTTAATTTATGATTAAGCTTGATAACTTATTCTCATTTTAGAAGCAATACTTATTTTTTACCTTTTTATTCAATATTTATAGCTATATCTCATGCCAATGCTTTAGCTAACTAAAAAAAATATATATGCATTCTACAAATTAAAGTTAGCCGCAAATTTAAAGAATTGAAACTACAAGTCTTTATTGCCACAACCTCTCTCACAATAGTGGTAAAATACGCCACTCAGGTCCATCTTTCCACAAAGAAATCCTCTCACCTATAGGCCAGCTTTAAAATTCCTAGTGGCTTAGCTGCTATTTCAGTTTATTTATTTTGTTATTCATAAGCGTGAAAAAAATTTGTTATTATAAATAATTTTTTTTAGTGCCTAAGCAAAAGCTTGGATAAATTCTTCATAGTCCCACCAAAATTATCTAAAAGAATTTTGTCATTACATGAGTTTATATATATATATATATATATATATATATATATATATATATATATATATTTAAAACATATTCATTTTTCAATAAAATATTTTCATAAAAGCCTTTATTAAAAAAAAGTTTATATATATATATATATATTAACTCAATTACAATTACTTGAGCATTTTTTAAAGAGATTGGGTTATGTTTGGGATTGGCTTATTCACTTGTTGGCACAAGCTTAACTTTTTTTTAAAAAATATGGATAAACCACTTCAATTAAACTTGGAAGAGAAACACGGAACAGTACAACAACAAAACATAGAACATAACACGAAACCACTTGCACCACAAGAAGTGATATGAGCCAGACAAAACAAACCACAGGAGGATAACCAGATTATCCTCCAAACCCCACCACAATACAACAGACTACCCCGTGGTAGTTTCAGGTGCCTTCTCGGCGATAGAGTGACCCCTGGCCAGCTAACTCCTTGAACCCATGAACTCAAGGCTGCGTCGAACAATTGCAATGGTATTTTCGAGCTTCACCTTGGAAGTATCTGCAAGTGCATCGAACCACAAGAGAAGCAAGCGATTAATACTCAAGACAATGCAGTGTGCAGGCAGAATTTTAGCATTAAAAATTCTATCATTTCGCGCAAGCCAAATATTCCAAACTAACTCCTTGATCACTAAATCCACCCACGACCTATCAGCTGGCCTCACAGAGTTTCTCCAAGAAAGCCATAGGTTGCACACCAAGCTCGGAGTCTCAGGAAAAGACAGTAATTTACTAAAGAATCCCCACACCTCCCGAGTAACCGGACAATGAAGAAATAAATGATCAACTGACTCAATATTTGCATGACACATCACGCAAGTTGCAGTAGGGAGAGAGTTGCAACGCCTTATCTCTAGATTTTCTAGCGACAAGATCTTGTTCTTCCAAACCAAGCAGTTAAAAATGTTGACCTTCTTGGGACAATAGTTTTTCTAAAAGAAATTCGCTACAGCACATCGCAGACCTCCGTCATTGAGGAAGTTATAAAGAGATTTCATCGAGAACAAACCATTACTATTTAACGACCATCTTTTTTTGTCCCGCTCATCCTGTCAATGCATTCTCAACCAATCTTGGGTTTGGGCGACATTTGCATCCTCACAAAATGGATGCCCCTCTAATGGGTGACCTAACTCATTGAAAATGGTGTCATGCTGCCCACAACCTCTAAAGAGATATGGCCAAACAAACATCAGAGCCCTACCATTGAGCCACCGGTCTTTCCAGAAGAGAGTTTCTGAGCCCGAATAAATTTCACTCATAATACAGCATCTTAAGGTCAGCAGACAGCTCAAAACACCCCTCGAAAAGAAAGACACCCTCCCTCTTTGGCAAGGGAACAAATTCCAATTCGAGCATCCATAGTTAAACCGAATCACCTTTGCCCTTCCCCACATCGGGTCATTCATGAACTTCCACCACCACTTTCCCAAGAGCGCCTGGTTAGAATTTTGCAAATCCAGGATCCCCCAACCACCTTGATTGCGTGATCGACAAATGGTCTTCCAACTAACCAGTCTACACCTCAGCTTTTCAATGTCAGGCCCTCGACTATAAAAAGTCTCTTCTGATACGATCAATCGCTTTACTTATCCATACAAGTAATCTGAAGATGGACATCCAATAGGTTGCCAGCGCTGATAACACATAATTCACCAATGTGAGTCGGCCACCAATCGACAGGTGCCTATTTTTCCAGGATGAAAGTCTATGACGCACTTTTGCTATAATCCCCTCCCAGTCTTGTTTACGTGGTCTTCTACCCGAGATTGGGAGCCCCATATTATAAGGCGTTGTAACTCAATTACAATAAAGCGAATTTCATTTTGCTAAAACTTAAGCTGAATATGACCAACTTGACTAGTTTGGCAAGCTCAACCACATGCAATAAAGCTGTATAAAATCGAATTTATAAAATAATTTGATCACCCCATATCATAATTGTGGTAACGAAAGTTGTATTGCCAAATCATAGCCGTTAATTTAGTGATATGAACCCTAGAGTCAAATTTAGACCGTTTATAATGGAAAATGGAAAGAGAGCTTGGGTCAGTTGAACCGGGCTCAGTTTGACATGGTGCAAATTTTGGTTGGGTGGTGGGAATTATAAAATTGATTAAAATATGACGCAAAGATGCAACCATGAACATTTGCACCAGTGAAAAAAGCAAAAGCCTTTTTCAAATGAGTGGGCATAAAAAGAGATATCACGGGCTTCAGAACATCTTGTCATTTTCCTTTTGTTTTTCAAACACACCCATATACTTCCACTTCCACTTCCACTTCACAAGTTTCAACATTGAGAGAGCTCAGAGATTGTGTGCAACACTATCTCAACTTTTCAATGGAGGACAAGGGAGAGAAGAAGAAGGAGAACAAGATAGAGCCTATAAATTACAATGATGCTGACGATCTTAAAAAATCACTTCAAGTTGTTTTTTTTTTTTAAAAAAATTTATATTCTTTTTCTTTTGGTGAGTCTGTAAAAAGCTAAAAGAGATTTGTTTCTTGTGCAATTTGGTTGTAGGAACTGAAGGAGTTGCGTTCACAACTTCACAATGCAGCAGACCATTGTGAGACTTTGTTTCTGAAAGCTAAGCAGAAGAAAATGTAAGATCACTTCCATTCCTCTTCTTAGCAATGTAATTGTGTTTTTGTGTCTTCAGATATTTTAAGAGTACAATTAATGCTCATTAATCTTAGATTCAAAGCTGCAGAAATAAAGCAAATATATATATACATATACTTATCAGTCCTTTTAAAAAAAAAAGTATATTTATCAGCAGATTCAGTAAGCCTGAAACAAGATGTATTCCTATCATAAACCAAATATTTATTTGTCTCTGGTGGCTGTAAATTTGTTGCTTTTCTTTTTAGAAATTTTCATCACAGAAGAATTTTTTTTTTTAAAAGGTCATCTCAGAAGTACAGTTGTTGCTATGTATATATATATATATATATCTTGCAATTTATGATTTTAAAATTGATAAAAAAAATTTTTTACTTCATTTCATTTGAATGTTATAATGTGGTGTCACCATCCACTGTAGGCCTAGATCCATCTGGATTAAGAAAAATAAATTAATCATTGGAGGTAATAGCCACCTGCGCTCTAAGAAAGGAAAGTAACAGAAGATAAGGATGAAATTGAATAATTGAGTAAAGTAGGTAACCTAAAATTAACGAGTTTTCTTTAACTATTTTTCATCTTACACAGAATTAAAGCCATTATGATTATTTTCTTTTTAATAACATCACTAGCTGAAAAATTACCCATGTATTTTCGCATCTCACATAATATTAGTTAATTTTTGAAAAATGTGGATAAAACTAAGGGAAGAATAAGAATGCATATATATTAAAAAAAAAATAACTGAAGTTATATAATTTGGTTTTACGTGTAATACTAATAGCAACAGTCTCTAATGATTCAATATATATATATATATATATTTTTAATACTCAACCTACTAGAGATAAATATTATTAATTATGTTAGATTAATAAATTAGAAGGATTTAGCAGCTTCCTGGAAGGTTATAAACTAGGCCTAAAATTTAAGGGGGTTAGTTAGCTATAATGCTAAAACATGTTGGAACCGGACTGGGCCAAGCCCGATGCTGAAGCTAGGCCCGCTCTAAGGTTGAATATATAACCAAATTTAAGTGCCATTGCTTTTCTAATATTCACCGCAGTTCCACATGGAAAATGGTGAAAGTTTTCACACATTTATATGGCTTTTAAGAAGTGGGTCATCTCAGTAGGAGATGTACCCTTCTCAAGCACATTTATTTATAATTTGAGAAAACAATAATTTTTATAGATTTAGTCCTTAAGAAGTAGTCTCTCGCAATGTGATTAGTCCTATCATAAGTAAAAAAATTTTTAAGGGCTTTTCTCAAGAGCCTTGTGAGGAAAGAGTTTGGTATATGCAGTGGTGTGAGTATGAGCATGCAAGTTTGCCTTTTAAATTTGAAGGATTTCTCTTATAGATTGAACTGGCAGCCTCTAGGTTAGAAATGAGAGCTTTTAGGTCTGTCATTATGCTCAGTCAAATATGCTCGACTCTTATATATGTGTGAGACAACATCTTTATTAAAAAGTGGGGTTCTCTCCACAATCATAATATTATTGTAAACTATCATAAGTTCTAGGTAATTCATCTTGTGTGTAAGGGCATTAGCAAATCCAATCCAAGGCGGTGGTCTGTTCAAATGGATAGGTAATAATATGGCTCTCATTATAAACAGTATCACACTTCTCTATAACATTAAGATAATTTTGGAAAATGTGAATCTGCCTACCAATGTCAACAACTCAATACTTAGGCTTAAAAACTAGCTAGCTAGCCATTTATAGGGCAAAAGCAAAAAATAAAACTAAAAGCTTGGGACCATTATTATACGCTTGTCGCACCAGCCAGTTCGTCCAGTGGACAATGCAGTGCACACGAACACGTTTATATAGTAGCAAACCAAGCTTAATACATGCCCAATCCATTAATTTAGAGGGCAAGGAGAAAAGCTATATAAATGTGTGAAAACTTTCCTCGATTTTGATGCTAGACTATATTCAAAACATAATAATTACCAACAATGAATCTGTAAGAATGTTAGAGTTTCGAGTAGTTAGCAAAATAAGCTATAAACCAAAAATTTTAATACAGGCAAAGCAAGATATAGAGAAAAACAAAAGAGGAACTTAGTCTTTCATAAGATCAAAATGAGGTGCCATTACAAGATTTGAATCTTATCTTTTCAATGAAAGTTTTCAAATGATAAGAATAGTAGTTAACGAGGTCCTGAACTATAATCCTTGAACAAATCAACATTAGTGAAGATCTTATGTCACATTTGGGTAAAATTAAGGTTGGTGTCTTACTTGACCATGAGCTCGATTCTATTTCATGGGAGATTATTAGAAAGTTTGCTTAATTAGTTATAGCCTCATAGCTATCTCCATATATATATATATATATATATGTGAAATCTCCAAAAAATAATACCTATAATGAATTATCTCACATTAATACGACTTTCAATCTCATTGAGAACTAAGTTCAATTTTAAAACACTACATGAAAGAACTTATCTTAGAAATTGGGTGGGAGCATATCTCTAATATATAATTGTGGGGTTCTTGGTCAACCAATTAAATAGCTTTCTTTTGAAGTTTTATTATAAATATTTATTTAAAAAGTAGAGTGACTATTGTTATTGACCCTCACGAGTTATTTAAAAAATAGAGTTACTATTGTTATTGTGACTTTCACGAGTTAAGCCCACTGATCCCTCTCCACTGATCCCCTCTCTAATTTTCTATAAGTGTTTGGTTCAAATTTAATGTTGGCTATAATCATATTCCATATTTTAACAAGGCCTGCCCTAGTTAACTAATAAAAATTATTTCTACTCAACCATATATATATCTTATAGTATAAACTCAAATAATTATAAGGGGCTCTTAATAATTTTAATATTTCCATAACATGTCCTTAATTTTTCTTTTCATTTCACCATATATAGACGGCCTCCTCATGAATCTAAACTCTACTTAACGAATGAAGTTTATCTCTAATTAATCAGTCTCATTTCTTAAAATGAATAAATAAAATGAGTAAGATAATCATATATTTGAGATCATATACAAGTGATAGCTATAGTAGATTATTTTGAATTATATATAAGTAGGCACAAAATGTGTTCTTATAAATTCTTTTCTCTCCCAAATAATTAACTGTTGAGTGGCATAGTTTTGTTTTGATCAACTGATAACATTCTTACAAAGATGTTTGGCTTGTTCATTCTACAAAAGAGTTATGGAGAACACAAAGAGCTATTTATGTCAGGCCATTGTTACGGTCATCGATCATTTGGGGACTGTGTCATCGAAATTGGAGCAGAGAATGTTAACTGCAATACACTTGGATATATTACCAGCACATTCCACAAGTCTCTAACTCAACGCTTGTAAAGTGGACACTAGATATCTTTAGTAATGTAAATGAAGCTTGTATTCAAAAAACGACTTACTCGACAATGAAACACAACATGAGAATATAAAGACACAAACAAAAATGTTGTTCGAGCAAGAATGCCGACAACGCCCACAAAAAGTGTAACTAGATGCGGAATAGTGATCGAAATCCAATCACATAGCTAAACTAGATTTTCAACTTGTCTAATCGAGCATGCATAAGGACACGATGGTCGACTCTAGAGAAAAGTCAACTAGCCATAGCAACCATGCTTCTGAGTGGACTTATTCAACAGCCTCCCCTCACTCAGAAGTTCTTCACTCCCAAAGCTTCACGAAAACCTTCAAACTTCTGGCAAGGCAGTGCTTTTGTAAAAACGTCTGCAACCTGATCGTCAGTCCTGCAATAGATTACATCGATCTCACCGTTACTGACAAGATCTCTAATAAAATGAAACCTTGTGTCAATATGTTTGGTGCGGCCATGTAGAGATGGATTTCTAGTGATTGAAATGGCAGATTTATTGTCACAATGGATCTTAGTTGGCCCGGTTATCTTCTCATTTAGATCACCCAGAAGACGACGCAACCACACAGCTTCACAGGCTGCAGATGTGGCTGAGATATACTCAGCTTCAGTGCTGGATAATGCTGTAATTGGTTGCTTCTTTGAGCACCATGCGATTGCAGTGGAGCCAAGAAAGAAAGTCCATCCAGTTGTGCTTCTTCTATCAACCTGTGAGCCTCCCCAATCACTATCAGTGAACCCAATTAACTCAAACTTATCAGTGTGGCTGTAATACAATCCATGATTCAAGGTACCAGATAAGTAATGTAGAATCCTCTTCACTGCACCCAGATGATGCATTGTAGGTGCTTGCAAGAATCGAGACACCATCCCAACAGCAAACATAAGATCTGGTCTCGTGTGCGTCAAGTAGAGAAGACTTCCAACAATTCTTCTATATCGGGATGGATTGGTGTTTCCCGAGCTGTCTTCCAGATAGAGTTTCTCATTAGTGTTCATAGGATTGTTAATAGGTTTGCAGTGCAACATTCCCACTTTCTTCAGAATATCTTCTGCATATTTCTTTTGTGAGACGAACAGACCACCATCTGATTGCTTTACCTCCAATCCTAAGAAGTATTTTAGTTGCCCCAAATCAGACATCTCAAATGTCTTCATCATGCTTTGTTTGAATTCACATAGCAACGAAGTGGATGAGCTCATATATATAATGTCATCGACATATAAACATAGCAGCAGTATGTCAGAATTTCCAGCAAGCTTCTTGTAAACAGTAGGCTCATTAGAGCTCCTTGTGAAACCAGATTCGATGAAATAATGATCAATCCGACTGTACCATGCTCTGGGTGCTTGTCGGAGGCCATATAATGCTTTGCGAAGTTTGTAGACAAGTCCTTCTTTCCCTTTCACAGTGAAACCTTCCGGTTGTGTGACGTACACCTCATCCTTCAATTCTCCATTTAGAAAAGCGGTCTTGACGTCTAGTTGGTGAATACACCATCTCCTTTGAGCTCCAAGTGCAAAGAAAGTCCTGATGGTCTCCATTCTGGCCACGGGAGAGTAGACATCAGTAAAATATACTCCTTCCTGTTGCGCATACCCTTTTGCAACCACTCTAGCCTTCTTCCTAAGCATTGAGCCGTCTGGATTAAACTTTGTTTTATAGATCCACTTTAACCCGATGGCGCGCTTCCCTTCTGGAAGTTGAGTGAGCTCCCAAGTATTGTTTCTGTGAATGGCCTCCAATTCTTCACGCATAGCTGCTACCCAATCTTTATGTACTGCGGCTTCCTCAAATAGAATTGGATCTGCTGCAGTTAATGCAAATGAGCATGAATTATAAATGTCAGCAAGACCCCTATACCTCATCGGTGGTTCGTCTTCTTCTGTTGGAAACTGATTACATCCGAGCTGTACATCATCAGAAATCAACGGTTGAGAAGGTAACACAACATCATCTCCTTCCACTTTGGCAGCTGGCTCGAAAGTTGATGGTGCTGAGTCACCTGCTATTGGCCAATCCCAACATTTATTCTCCATAAAAGAGAGATTCCTGCTGATCTGGACCTTTTTGGTGACTGGGTCAAGGATCTTGTAAGCTTTTGACTCCTCTGAATAGCCAATGAAAACTCCTTTAGATGATTTTGAGTCAAGCTTCTTCCTCATTTGCTGGTCAATCAACACAAAACAAACGCATCCGAAAACCTTTAGATGGTCAACGCTGGGTCTTCTCCCGGTCAAGGCTTCATATGGAGTCAATTTCTCCAGAGATCTCGTTGGAGAGCGATTGAGAAGGTACACAGCAGTGGCAACGGCCTCGCCCCAAAGTTCAGTTGGCATGTTCATCTCCTTTAACATTGTCCGAGCCATCTCCGTCACCGTGCGATTTTTCCGTTCGGCAACGCCGTTCTGCTGAGGGGACCGGGGGCCGTGAGTTGTCGCTTGATTCCAGTAGTCTCGCAGAAGATCTTGAACTCCCTGGATGTGAACTCCCCTCCCCTATCGGTGCGGAGAATCTTCACTGGTAGCGAATGTTGCTTCTCCACCGTTAGTTTGAATATTTTGAAGTGATGTAGGGCATCGGACTTGTTTCGAATAATGTAAACCCAACTGTATCTTGAGAAGTCATCAGTTAGTAGGAAATAGTACATATTACCTCCTAATGAAGGTGTTTGCATCGGGCCCACAAGATCTGCATGTATGATTTCCAATGGAGCTTGTGCCCGATAAGTCAGTCTTTTAGGAAATGCCATGCGCGTTTGCTTTCCGAGAATGCATGCTTCACATGATTCTCCTACTAGCTTGATGGCAGGCAGTCCCACTACAAGTCGATGTTCATAGAGATGACTGAGGTTTCTCTGATTTAAGTGGCCATACCTCCTGTGCCATAGTTTGGATGTTTCTTCGTCTCCACGCGCCACATGAGCAGAATCAACATCATCTGCTTCGAGAGGAAACAGCCTGTGTGATGTCATGTGAACTTTGGCTACTTGTGAGCCAGTGTGAGCATCTGTTATACTGCATTCTCCATCAGCGAACTGAACATTATACCCTGATGCCATAAGTTGCCCCACACTAAGCAAATTGTGTGCTAAGTTGGGTACAAATTGGACATTTGTGAGAACACTAATTTTCCCAGAGCTTGATTTAAGGTTTACTGTGCCAATGCCAGATACTTGAAGCACATTGCCATCTCCCAACCTGATTGTTTGGTGTGATACCTCTTCAATATGTTCAAATAGGCCTTTATTTCCTGACATATGGTTGGAGCAACCACTGTCAAGAAGCCAAGTCCCACCGACTTCTGTTTTTGAGTTTGAACTTGCCATGAACAACAAGTTTTCTTCCACTTCTTTGGTTTCCCCTGCAACATTTGCTTCTTTATCCTTATACCAGCACTGAGCCTTCATATGCCCGAACTTCTTGCATATGAAGCATTGAACTCCTTTGTGCTGTTTGGTCTCAGTGGGATGAGATAGGTCTGTGCTTCTTCCTCGTCCACGGCCTCTCCCTCTTCCTCTATAGAAGCCGTGGCGCCCTCGGCCTCTTCCTCCTTTATAGTTTTGGTCCCTGAAAGGTATGAACCTGGTGTGCAGCGCCTTATCTTCATCTTGTTCTTCATCTCCATTCAGAATGGATTCATGACTTTTTAATGAGCCACAAAGCTCATCAACAGTAAGAGTACTCAAGTCTTTAGCTTCAACAATGGATGAGACGACATTAGTGAAACGTCGTGTGAGGCTTCTGAGGATTTTGGTCACCACCGTCTTCTCTGGGAATTCTTCTCCGAGTACTTTGATTTGATATACTATATCAAGAACTCTGGTGATGTAGTCTTCAATTCTTTCTCCATGTTTCATCTTGGTTGCATCAAGCTCTCGATGCAACGAATGGAGCTTAACTGATGCGTTGTTCGTGTTGCCTTGGTATTGTGTTTTCAGCACATCCCATGCTTGTTTTGCTGTGGTAGCTTCTGTAATCCTGAGAAGAACCCGTTTATCCAAGTTCTGTTGAATTAGACATAATGCTTTGGCATCTTTCTTCATGACTTCAGTGAGTCTATTGTTGTCTCCTTCTTCTGCATACCCCTTCTCAACAATATTCCAAAGATCCTTGGATCTAAACACTGTCTTCATCTTGAGACTCCATAAATTGTAATCTTCTCCCTTGAAGAGAAGTACATCTAGTTGAGAAGAGGTTGAAGATGAGCTACCGGTCATCTTCAAGCTTTGTTGATGTCTCTGATACCAATGTTAACTGCAATACACTTGGATATATTACCAGCACATTCCACAAGTCTCTAACTCAACGCTTGTAAAGTGGACACTAGATATCTTTAGTAATGTAAATGAAGCTTGTATTCAAAAACAGCTTACTGACAATGAAACACAACATGAGAATATAAAGACACAAACAAAATGTTGTTCAGCAAGAATGCTGACAACGCCCACAAAAGTGTAACTAGATGCAGAATAGTGATCAGAAATCCAATCACATAGCTAAACTAGATTTTCAACTTGTCTAATCAGCATGCATAAGGACACAGTAGCTGACTCTAGAGAAAAGTCAACTAGCCATAGCAACCATGCTTCTGAGTGGACTTATTCAACAGAGGAGAGAAGAGATGAAGAATTGGGATAATAGTTCTGCCACTAGTGTGGCTTTTCTTCATTCATTTAAAGCAAACATGCAATAGTCTGATACGTGGATACGAGATTCCACTTTTACATACGTTAAACATATAAGGCTTTATTCTTAACATAAGATTCCCTTTCATGTGATAAAATCCATGTACTTCGTAGTTCGCGTCAGTGTTCTGTTGGTGCGTTTGCTTTTGCGAGTTTTGGGCCTGTCGGCCACTGTATTGTTTTCCCATGTCACAGCATCATGGTGGAAGCACAGCCTGAGTTTGTTGAGATGGCGGAAGAAGCATAGCCTCAGTTTGCTGAACAGGCTGAATTGTTTCAGCCTCTCTTTGATTTCCTATGCAACATGTAAAGCAAAAGTGATCAGAATGCAATAATTAAAAAGCATGACTCATTTCCTATTAAAATCCTCCTAACCTTTTACCACAGTTTCCTCATTATCTTTCACCACAGTTTCCTCCTTATCTTTCACCACAGTTTACTTCTGGTCTTTCACCACAGTTGACATAATTTGAAGCACATCAGTCTGAATGGCAAAGCATTCAGCTGTATCAGCAGGCTCCAGGATAAAAATCCTGATAAACTCAGCAGAGTTGTTGGTGCTCCAAGGTTCAGCATATCCACAAACAACCAGTTCAAGATTATTATTAGGCAACCTCAGAGCAAACAGTTTACTAATTTCTTTTACTCTGTAGTGAAATACTTCCATCATCCTTTCAATGTCCTGTAGAAAGTGACATCCTTAAGTAAACTCGATTCAACAAACTCATTATTGTTGGAAATTATAGAGATTGAAGAAAAAAAGAAGAATATTAGAACATTGAGAGAGCTATGACAGATCAGGAAACTCACTCAATTCAGAAAAAATGGAACATGAAAATTGTGTAGATTTTATAGAATTGTTAAAACAATTCAGTCAACTCTGAAGAAATAACTAGCAGATTTGTTATAACAATTTAAAAAATAAATGTTTACATTTATCCCATATATAGTCGCATGATTCTTTCCATCAATCAACAGCATGATACTATTTTGGTTGTAGAATTTGCACCATATCGCGGGTTGTTTTCCAATAGCATCATGAAACTTCCTTACGAATTCTTGGCCTTGCTCTTTATCTGATGCCATTTTCTGATAAAAAAAGGGTGCAATTAATCAGTTGTTCAGAAAATGCAACCCAAGCACTTATAAAAACAAGAATAATGATAAAAAAAAAGGAGCATATAAACATGAAATTCAAGCCAAGAACTTAAAAAAACAAGAGCTAAATAATTCAAAAATCTTAGCATTAAGCCTAATGAAAAGATAATTGCAAGAGATGAATATAAACAGAAAGACATACACTCATGCGAAACAATGAAACTTGGGTAATAAATTAAAGAATGAAAACCAGAAGAAGATGATCAACAAGAAGTAGAAGAACAAGAATGATGTATAAATGATCAAAAGTTTAATGACAATGAACATATTACATGGATTTACACCTTAGAAAACTAAGAATTAACCATAATAACTCAGAAAAATAAGAGATAAATTCAACCCCAAGAACTTACAAAACAGGAATAATGATAAAAAAAAAAGGAGCATATTACCATGAAATTCAAGCCAAGAACTTAAAAAAACAAGAGCTAAATAATTCAAAAACCTTAGCATTAAGATGAATAAGAACAGAAAGACATACACTCATGCAAAGCATGAAAATCAAAAGAAGATCAACAGCAAGAAGTAGAAGAACAGGAACGAGAAAAAGAACAGTATACCAATGAACAAATTACATAACATCATATCAAAACTCAGAATTAACTATGAAAAGAATAGGAGAACGAAACATAGATTAAGCATAGATTTAAAGCTAATTACCAGATGAGAACTGGAGAGCTAAGGAAGGAGGGAAAAACTAGAACGAACTTCGAAGGAGGGAAAGCTTGGAAACTATTTATTTGTCTCAGCCGGACAAAATTCCTAATATACCCTCGTTTTTTCAATGTAAAACCCAGCTACTAAGGTTAATTAAGGTAAATTCCTCTAACGACACCCTTAAACTCACGTACACAGCACACCATCTCCCTCAAGATCAATGACAACTTAGTTATTTATAAATTTAAAGAATGTTTTTTAATATGTTTAATGAAAAACATAATGTTTAATCAACGAACTTGAAATTTTAATCCAAAAAATAATTTGATTAACGGATTCATCTCATTGTTGCTTCGAATTCAAAATGTTTAATCAACGAACTTGAAAACCAAATGCGGATGGGAATTACTGCCTAATATAATTGAAACGAAGACTACTTCTATTTTCTATAAATGAATTCTGTCAGTCCCCATTAAGCTATTATTTATAATTTAAAAAAACTTTGAAACATACATTGCTTCTTGTTATAGTATAATCATCTCTTATTTTATCCCCATAATTTGATACATTCTTCTGTTTTTCGGTATGTATCAATTTTCTGATTGACGTTTATGGGAGAATCCTACAAAAAGAAGTAACAAATAATTATACTATAACAATTTTGTGTAAAACTAATCTTTAAAGCTTGTTGTAAATGGGAATTACTCCCTAATCTAATGGAAATGAAGACTGGTCCTATTTTCTGTAAATGAATCATGTCAGTCTCCATTAAGATGTAATTTATAATTAAGAAAAACTTTGGAACATACACTGCTTATGATTATAGTATAATCATCCCATATTTTAGACCCATAACGTTGAAAAATATTCCACAGATGTTAAACTTCAGTATTTTTGGGCAAGTTAAGAAAAAAGACAGACAGAGACAATAAAAACTTTGTTATAACAGGCATCTTCTAGTCAGTATAATCTCCTATTATAGAAAAGGAATAACAAATAAGTCATCAGATTAAAATAGTTCATACAGTAAAAATTTTGTTTAAAACTAATCTTTAAAGCTTGTTGTAAATGGGAATTACTGTCTAATTTAATGGAAATGAAGACTGATCCTATTTTCTGTAAATGAATCCTGTCAGTCCCCGTTAAGATGTAATTTATAATTAAGAAAAAACTTTGAAACATACATTGCTTCTTGTCATAGTATAATCATCCCATATTTTAGACCCATAACGTTGAAAAATATTCCACATATGTTGAACTTCAGTATTCTGGGTAAGTTAAGAAAAAAGACAGACAGACTGCTGGAACAAAAAAAAAACTTTGTTATAATAAGCATCTTCTAGTCAGCATAATCTCCTATTATAGAAAAGGAATAACAAATAAGTCATCAGATTAAAATAGTTTGTACATTAGAAATTTTGTAGGAAACTAACCTTTAAAGCTTGTTGTAATTGGGAATTACTCCCTAGGTTGTAATCCTGTTTTTGTAAATAAATCCTGTCAGTCCCCATTAAGTTGTAATTTATAATTAAGAAAACTTTGGAACATACATTGCTTATGATTATAGTATAATCATCCCGTATTTTAGACCTATAACGTTGAAAAATATTCCACAGGTGTTGAACTTCAGTATTTCTCAATGTAACCTCCTATTATATAAAAGGAATAACAAATAAGTCATCAAACTAAAATAGTTCATATAATAAGAATTTTGTTGAAACCCAATCTTCTTGTAAATGGGAATTACTACCTAATTTAATGGAAACGAAGACTGATTCTATTTTCTATAAATGAATTCTGTCAGTCCCCATTAAGTTGCAATTTATAAATTAAAAAAACTTTGAAACGTACATTGCTTCTTGTTATAGTATAATCATCCCTTATTTTATCCCCATAACTTTGATACATTCTTCTATTTCTCGGTATGTATTTAACCACTCTCATCAGTTTTCTATTAATTTTCATGCGAGAGTCCTACTAAAAAGGAATAAAAAATAAGTCATCAGATTAAAATAGTTTGTACACTTGAAATTTTGTTGAAAACTAACCTTTAAAGCTTTTTCTAATTGGGAATTACTCCCTAATTTAATGGAAACGAAGATTGATCCTATTTCTTGTAAATGAATCTTGTCAGTCCCCATGAAGTTGCAATTTATAATTAAGAAAACTTTGAAACATGCATTACTTATTGTTATAGTATAATCATCTCTTATCTTAGCGCATAACATTGAAAAATATCCCACACATGTTGAATTCTTGTATTTCCGGGAGAAAGACAAACTGCTCATCACCCAAGGCAAAAAAAATGTTGTTACAACAAGCATCTTCTATCTTCTAGTTAGCGTAATCTTCTATTATGTTGTATTATGAAAACTACAAGTTACAAACTTCCATCTACTTTTGTTGTTTTTGTGATCTGAGTCTTGTTAAGAGGTCTTACAGTTTTTTTCCACCAAATTACAGTTGTTCACCATAATTTGTGTTAAAAAAAACATAAAAGATTTCTAAAACTCATGGAAATAAGAAATTAACTTCCTACTATAACATAAGTTTTCTTTTTGCTTATTACCTCTTGTTGAACAGGTGGAAGCTACAGTGTTTCAGCCTCCCTTTGTTCATGACATTGATTTCCTATTCAACATGAAAAGAAAAAGAGATCAGACTGTATTTCACTAATATTAGTTATCCTAAAATGAAAAACTTCTATCATGCCCCTGATTGCATGCAAAAATTAATAGGGAAGTCCTAAATCAGATTGAAAGAACTCATTTTATTTTGTCAACAAACTCATTATATGTTCACTGGCAATCCATGTAACTTTTCCCTTATGTATTTATAAATAATCAACAGTATACTCTTATCACTGTAGAATTTAGGCAACATCAAAGTCGGTTGTCTTGCAAAGACATGACTTACCTTAATGAATTTTAGATTGGTATGATTGATTGTGTGTATTATTCGACTGTGAATATTATTTAATTTAACTGTGCAAAATTACTAATTGTAGTCTGTCCTCTAAAGTACATTCAATTAAAGTTAAGGCTAGAGGATAGACTACAACTGGTGACAACAGGACTCGCCATGATGTCTTAACCTGGTGGAAATCTGTGGAGAGAATCAAAGGTGATTAAGGAGATAATTGGGAGATATTTAAGCAAGAGTTTGACAATAAATATTGTCGATGATGTACCGAGACAGATGGTTTGTTATGGGTGTAGACAAATAGATAGACTGACCAATAGAAAAGAAGGGAGTGTTGTATTTGAAGGTGTCAAAAATACTGAATGAAACATAGCTACATAGATATTAACTAAACATAGAGTCATAATAGAGGTTCAAGATTTTTCCCAAAAACCATGAAAAAGCATAAAGATTTCATCCTAGTGAGTGATGCAACAATGCTAAAGAAAAGTTAAAGAAATCACACAATGAAATGTTGCAATGCAGAATGTTATTGAAATTCCAAATAATTACCTAATAATCTTTCCGAAAGTAGAGAGATGGAAGAAGAACTACAATAACTAAGGAGGGAAAGGTGGATTCGAACTTCAAAACATTTATATCTATTTGCCGACCAAAAATCCTATTATACCCTTATACCCACATTGTAACATCCACTCCGCATAAAGGTTAACTTACATAAATTCACCTCGACCAGTTTTAAACGTCTACTTTACCCTTGAACAATGTAACTAACTGCCTTAACTGACAGGGCTAGTTTCCGTAAATCATCACCTTTATATTAATAAATTCTTCATTCATTCATATAGAGAATAAACTTTATACAGTACCATCACTTCATTTATTCAACCTGAATATCAACAGTATAAAAATTAAAAAGTTTTACAGTAGAGTATGCACCCAGATATAATTTTATAAAGATATATTAACAACTATTTGTTGAGTTGTGTGGAGCCTGATTATATTAAACACCCCTTGTGTTATTTGGAAATTTGTGAGGGGGTATTTTAGAATTTCCATTGTAATAGGGTTTCCTGCTTTCCCCTCTATATATATATATATATATATATATATATATTCATCCTTGTAAAAAGTTATTTTGAGGGAGAAGAAAAATACTCGAAATCACCATGGCCGTCGGGATGTAACCCCTAGTTTTGGAGTGAACCACGTAAATCTCGTGTTTTTCTTTTTGTTTTCTTCTATTCTTGCCTTTGTTTCTTAGTTCCTAACAACCGGTACCGAGCAAAGGTTTTTGTTTTTTTGAGTGGGAGCAATGGCGGAGGAAGCAGTGAAAGACATCCGAGTAGAAAAGTTTGATGGCACGTACTCACAGATTGAGGATGCAGATTGAAGATTATCTGCATGCAAAGAAATTACATCTATCTCTTTTGGGGATAAAACCAGAGACGATGAAGGCTGAGGATTGGGTTCTTCTTGACGCATGTGCATCGGGAGTTATCAGATTAACTCTGTCAAGGTCTGTTGCACATAATGTTGTGAAGGAGAAGACCACAGCAGATCTGATGAAGGCGTTGCCTAGTATGTATGAAAAGCCATCGGCAAATAACAAGGTGTATCTGATGAAGAAATTGTTCAATTTGAAGATGGCAGAGAACGCATCAGTAGCACAACATCTGAATGACCTCAACACTATCACAAATCAATTGTCGTCTGTAGAAATTGATTTTGATGATGAGGTTCGTGCTCTGATCGTTCTGGCTTCTTTGCCGAACAGTTGGGAAGCAATGAGGATGGCAGTAAGCAATTCTATGGGAAAGGAAAAGCTCAAGTACAATGATATACGAGATCTAGTTTTGGCTGAGGAGATTCGCAAAAGAGATGCAGGTGAAACTTCAGGATCTGGCTCTGCCCTAAATCTTGAGACAAGAGGTAGAAATATTAACAAAAGCTCAAATCGGGGTAGATCAAAATCCAAAAATTTCAATCAAAAATGTAAGTAAATCTAGATCAGTGCCGTCTGCATAATGCTCGGAATTATGGAAAAAAATAGGTCATTTCAGGGAACCAATGCAAAAAGCCCTAAAAAAAGAAGAATGAAGATGATTCTGCGAATGTTGTAATGTAAGAGATACATGATGCATTACTTGCAACAGATAGCCCACTTGATGATTGGGTTTTGGACTCAGGAGCTTCATTTCATACCACTCAACATCGAGATATCCTACAAAAATTACACCGCAGTGATTTTTGGGAAGGTATATTTGCACCGATGGTTCAGCCCTTGGATGTTGTAGGTGTGGGAGAAGTCGATATCATCACCCGATGGATCCATCCGGTCATTGAGAAGGTTCGGCATATTCCGGACTTAAGGAGGAATCGATTGCTGGACGACTTTTGATGATGAAGGACATGCAATCCTGCTTGCCGGTGGTACCTGGAAGGTTACAAAGGGAGCCAGAGTATTGGCTCGTGGAAAAAAGACTGGCACTCTATATATGACCTCATGTCCAAAAGATACAGTTGCAGTTACTGAAGCAAGTATTGATGCAAACCTATGGCATTGCAGGCTTGGTCACATGAGTGAGAAAGGATTGAAGATGTTGATGTCAAGAGGAAAGCTACCAAAAATAAAGTCTATTGATTTTGATATGTGTGAAAGTTGCATCTTAGGAAAGCAGAGAAGGGTGAGATTCTTGAAAACTGGCAGGACTCCGAAGGCTGAAAAATTAGAATTAGTGCACACTGATTTATGGGGACCTTCACCGATTGCATCACTTGGAGGTTCAAGGTACTATGTAACTTTTATTGATGACTCAAGCAGAAAGGTGTGGGTTTATTTTTTGAAAAATAAATCAGATTTATTTGAGACTTTTAAGAAGTGGAGAGCCATGGTTGAGACGAAACAGGTTTGAAAGTAAAATGCTTAAGATCGATAATGGAGGGGAGTATGTAGATGGAGGGTTCAAGTGAGTATTGTGCTACGTATGAATTAAGATGGAGAAGAATATTCCCCGGAACACCACAATGTAATGGTGTGGCAGAGTGCATGAACAGAACTCTCAATGAGCATGCTAGGTGTATGAGGCTACATGTCGAGTTACCAAAAAGTTTTTGGGTCGATGTCAGTAGCACCGCCGCTACCTAATAAATCGAGGGTCAGCTGGCCCTATAGAGTTTAGAATTCTCGAGGAGGTTTGGAGCGGTAAAGAAGTGAAGTTTTCACATCTAAAAAGTTTTTTTGTGTGTATCTTATGTTCACATTGATTCTAATGCTCAAGTAAACTTGATGCAAAGTCTAAAAAAATGTTTTTTTCATTGATATGGTGATGAGAAATTTGGTTATAGGTTTTGGGATGAACAAAACAGAAAAATCATCAAAAGCAGAAATGTGATATTCAATAAACGGGCTATGTACAAGAACATGTCAACTCCGATCGCTGATGTCACAGTATCAAAAAGAAATCGAGGTTGTCAACTTAGATGAATCGATCGAAAAGTACTATTCAGAAAATGAGTGAAGAAGATAAGGAGATTGCAGATTCACAGGTTGATCATAGTACACCAGTAGCTGAAGTTCGCAGATCCTCCAGGAACATTAGATCTCCTCAACGTTATTCACCATCACTAAATTATCTCCGCTGATCGATGGTGGTGAAACCGTAATGTTATGATAAAGCTTTGCAAGATAAGAATTCAAGCAAGTGGGAGTTAGCCATGAAGGATGAGATGGATTCCTTGTTGAGGAATCAAACATGGGAACTGACTGAATTGCCAACAACTAAGAAGGCTTTTGCACAACAAGTGGGTATACTGAATAAAGAATGAGCATGATGGTAGCAAAACGATACAAGGCCGATTAGTAGTTAAAGGGTTCCAAATGAAGGAGGGTATTGACTACACGTAGATATTTTCTCCAGCCAGAAGATATCAACGATTAGACTGGTGCTTGGAATTGTAGCTGCAGAGAATTTACATCTTGAGCAGTTAGATGTGAAGACAACGTTTCTTCATGGTGACTTGGATGAAGACATTTACATGCTTCAACCAGAAGGGTTCGTTGTTCAGGGGCAAGAGAATCAAGTCTCAGAACCGAGAAAGAGCTCAGTATGGCCTGAAACAAGCTCCAAGACAAAGGTACAAGAAATTTGATAGTTTTATGCATGAAATTGAGTTCAAGAGATGTGAAGCTGATCATTGTTGCTATATCAAGTTTTTTGACAATTCCTATATCATCTTAATGGTGTATGTAGATGATATGCTCATTGTAGGGTCTAGCATTGAGGAGATCAATTATTTGAAGAAACAATTGTCAAAACAGTTTGCAATGAAGGATTTGGGAGCTGCAAATCAAATCCTTGGTATGAGAATCATTAGAGATAAGGCTAATGGTATATTGAAGATCCTCACAATGGAGTATGTGAAGAAAGTTCTTAGCGTATTCAATATGAATGAAGCCAAATCAGAAGCACACCCTTGGGAAGTCATTTTAAACCGAGCAAAAGAACAGTCACCAAGATGTAAGAAGAAGAGGATTACATGAGGAAGGTGCCCTATGCTTCACCTATCGCGACTTTTGATGTATGCTATGGTGTGTACAAGGCCGACATTGCACATGCATGGGGAGTTGTGAGTAGATTCATGAGTAGGCCCCGGAAAAACAGAGATTGGGAAGCAGCTAAGTGGATTCTAAGATATTTGAAGGGCTCATCGATATATGTATTTGTTTCACAGTGCAAGTTTGAAACCGCAGGTTATGTAGATGCCGATTTTGGCTGGAGATACGAGATAATGTGAGAAGAGTACTACAGTGGTATATCTATACATTGAATGGCACCGCAGCTTAGTTGATTTCTCAATCAGTAGAAAGTTGTTGCTCTTTCTACAACGTAAGGCAGTATGTTGTCGCTATGTAAGCTAGCAAGGAGATGATCCGTTACAAAAATTTTTAGCGTAATTGGGAAAGAGGCGAGAGAATAGTATTTTGTACAAATGACGACCCAAAGTGTCATTCATCTTGCTAGGAATTCAAAGATTTCATTCAAGAACCAAGCATATACAGCTTAAGGTATCATTTCATCTCGGACTTTATTAGAAGATAAAGTGTTGGCTCTTGAGAAGATTCCAGCAGGTGAAAATCCAAATTGATATGTTAACCAAGGTAGTTATTGTCGACAAACCGAAGCTATGCAAAGTTTCAGCTTGGTTTGAGCACCTGATGATTAGAAGGGTTTGTCGCCGTCCGTTGTTCGACTTGTGTTTCTTTTGAAGATTTGAAGCTTGAGAACTTGGATGAGACCGGGTCCAAGTGGGAGATTGTTGAGTTATGTGGAGCCCTCGATTATATTAAACACCCCTTGTGTTATTTGGAAATTTGTGAGGGGGTATTTTAGAAATTTTCATTGTAATAGGGTTTTTTTTCTGTTTCCCCCCTCTTATATATATATATATATATATATATTCATTCTTGTAAAAAGTTATTTTGAGGGAGAAGAAAATACTCGAAATCACCGTGGCCGTGGATCGTAACCCTAGTTTTGGGTGAACCACGAAATCTGTGTTTTTCTGTTTTCTTTTATTCTTGCCTTTGTTTCTTAGTTCCTAACACTATTCATTATTACAAGCCATGTAAAAAAAAAATTTTATAATCAAAAGAAAATTTATAGATCATGGAATTTCATAATGTTGAATGTCATCAATTCGATAAACTGATTAAAATAATTGCCCACTTTGACTCATTCTATAATATATGAGCAGTAGAATGTTAATTATTATAGGAAAAAAAATTCAAAAGAACAAAAAAAAATCCGGCCTGAGCTTTTTTGTTGAGACAAAAGTAAAACTTAAGAGTACTGAGAATTAATCAATCAACCCTCACAATGAAAAACAGTATTACTAAAAGAACTGCTCTTAGGTGCGATTTTTCATACTCCAGTCTCATTTAGAGCTCTCAAGGAGAATGGTGAGTTGTATATCCTCTCTCTATGTATATAAATATATCGATCATGTTTATTTTCGGAGCTTCGAGTATTGTCTTGGGAGGTGACAATGGCCATTGTGTTGCCTAGATTATGAGAGGGCTTTCATATAAATCAAGGATCGATAGTGCCTACAAATTTATAAGAACAACACTAAGAACTTCAAATGAATGTATACACAAACAAATTATGTAAACCAACTTTTAAAGAAACTTAACATTCAGAACATATTTCAAAGTATTCATGAATCACGAGTCAATGATCCGCCTGAATAGATCAACTGTTGCTACTTGTCCAACTCCACTATCATAATTAAATTATGAACCATTCAGAATGCAACCAAGTTGTACAATGAATCATAATCAAATAAATTTGTTGAGTTTGTCTCAATAATTTGGATTAGCCCAAATCAAATTATGTTTGGTTAGCTGCATTATAAATTTAAAATATAGGCCCTTTATGTAATTGGTGAATTAGTTAGGCTTATATATATTTTTTATTTTCAGCATTAGGATTTCTAACCGTCATTAAGATCGTGATAGTTTTGTAATTCCTTCTTCTCCATATTATTGGATATTTTCATGGGTCCGAGATTTTCTCCTCATATTGAGGTCTCCTCATATATCTTGTATGTTTTTTTTTTTTACTTCATTGTGTTTGGTGTTCTTTCATTGGGTTTCTCCTTTCTCGTCTTAATCTTTAGATTGCTTCGGTCATAACAAAATTAAATAACCAAATCAATCAAATTTTAAATAATTTATCAACCATATCATCTAACTTAATAGCATTTCACTCCTTTATAAACACCTCAACATCTCCATAAAAAAATATCCTTTTTTTAAAATAATACTTATTCATCAACAAATAGCTACCAAACATCTCAACTCTCAGGTATGACCATCATTCTTTCCATCAAATAATATAACTACAACATCTAAAATTTTATATTTAATTTTGAATTTAAAAAATTGATTGATTTACTTAAATTATTATTATTATTATTATTATTAGTGGAAATTGCCAAAAAACCCCTCTAAGTTTGTAAAATTGCCAAAAACACCTCTAGTTTTTGCAATCCCTAAAAACCCCCTCCTTTTAAACTCTATGTTTTTCAAACCCCCAAAGACTATAACGGATGTGAACGGAGTGAGTTTCAAATTTTATGGACGAAAATGCCCTTGCATGAGGGAGTCGTGCTTGCGTACCATCTCGGGCGGTTTGAGAGGAAGTGGGGTGGGTTTCAGTAGGGGTAACCCCAAAGAGGCAATTTATTGGAGCCGCTTTACTTGCTTTTTCTCAACTCGTGTTTTCGACTTTTTCCATTTCAGCTGTCTCCGAGTTGTCTCTCACTGCAGCCTCTCAGTAATTAGCATTTTCATCGACTTTTTCCCTTTCCACCTGTGATCTCGAGAGGAGAAGTCCCCCAGCAAGAACTAGTTGGCATTTCATCGCTTTGCAATCTAAGGTATTGAGTATGGTTTTATGTTAACTGCTCAGTACAAAGAAAGATTTTTCGGTTTTTGTTTTGTGCTCCCTGCTTTTTGTTGGAAGATATTGAAGTCCGAGGGGGATTTCTCAGCTTGGGTTTTGTTAGTCTTCAGGGAGATTTCTCGGCTAGGGTTTTTGTTTTTGTTTTGCATTTTCGTATGTATACAACGGTCGAAAATAGTTTTTTTCGATTGTTATGATTTGTGTAATATTTATAATGTACATTTCCCTTTTCGCTTTTGATATGGTTCATTGATTTACAAATGAGGGTTGACGCTTTAAGAAATAAGATGTTATAGTTTAAAAATTTGTTGTCTCTGTTTAAGTATTCTAGTCTCTGTTTAATAAAATGGGTCTATGTTTAACATTTGATATCTACTGCTTAATAACCGAGAGGTTACCGCTTAAAAACATTATATTTCCACTTAAACTTTTGTCAATACTGCATGTTGAATGTGTTGTTATTATTGCAGACTTGTGATTATGCCGGTCAACCCTAGTTAATGGGCGATGCTATTTGACACCCAGTAGTGGAGACCTTAGGCGAATCGAAGATAACACTGACCCCTCGACTAATCGGGAGATTATTCGAAGGACACCGTTATAGCTGTTCAATCGAAATTTGGAAGCTATATACCAAGAGAGGCCCTTCTTGATTCTCTTTTTGCAAAGGTATCGATGGCGCGCACCAATAAATTCAGGGATCGAGGAAAAGCCCTGCCTGAGTTTCGGACCTCGAGATGTGGCCCTCGTTCTTGGTCTGCGTTGCGATACGGCGATGCGTCATTTTCGGAAAAGAAGAAAACCAGTCGCGTTCGAGAGGAGGTATCTATCAAAAACCTCACGAGACACAAAGACTCCATCAAGAGCGATTCAGTGCAACTTGTTCGATAAAAAGGAGAAGAAGATAATTTTTGTCAAACTCACGATGGTGTACCTCATGGGTACAATCCTCTTCCCAAATACGTCATGCTCGGTTCCGAACTGGATCGTTGATTATGTCGATGATCTACCAGCCATGGGGCGATACGCATGGACGCAGCGACGCCTGAAGTGGCTTATGGAGGATATTCCATAGCGACCGCTCGAGTGCAAGATAGATCGCTGCAGGAAGAAGACCAACACATGGTACATTAAGGGTTGCTTCGATCGCGCTTAACGTCCCTGGTTTTACGAGTGACCGGAACGGGGAAGAAAGTCCGCTTTGGCAAGATCCCAAGGATGCTTGTGCTACGGTGAGAAAGTACTTTCACAGCAAGCGACGGTAGAAACCGACTTTTGTCATCGCTCGATGGGAAAGAGGTAATAAATCATGGGCAATGTTTAACATAAGTCTTTAATGTTTAAACATATTATTTAGCGTTTAACTTTAGTATTTACCGTTTAAAACTTATTCATACTGGTTTAAATATTTTGTTCTCCGTTTAAATATATTCGATAACGTTTAAATATATAACCACTCTGTTTAAACTTATTCATACTCACATATCTCAGCTAACACCAACTCCCAAGAAGTCTGAGCCGTGAACATTAGCACTCTTCCCTCCCCGTTGAATCTAGCAATACCACAAAAACTCTCCATAATATATCGGCCGAAAACCAAATCGTACAAACCAAATGAAATGAAGAACAAAAATAAGACGAAGAAGAAGAAGAAGAAGATGTAAACAACAAACAGCAGTGAGATAGGCAAACAAAAAAAAGTGCATATATATATATATATATCACTGTCGCGATGAAGACCAAAAAGTACATAGAGGTTAGACTAGACGTGATGTGATTGGGCGGTATTTTTCCCTCCATCCCAAGGGCAAAAAGGGAAATATATGTCACTGTCGCGATAAAGACATATTGTCATCGGTCGACATGAGTATCTATTTAAACGTCAAGCTTTTTATGTTTAAACAGATACATATAGTGTTTAAAATAACGGTTACCTGTATAAATAAAGTCTATATCATGCAAATAATACGTAAACTGTTTAAATATAGTGATTTAACTGTTTCAAATATATGTTATTGTTTAAATCAATGCTTTCACTCGACATCAGCGTCGAAGATGGGTACCTCTCAGGTCATCTGTTTAAACATCTTTACGTATTTTCTTAAACACCGTTGTCATTGTTTAAAGATTAAATTGAGTATTGTTTAACTTTTTCTATTGTTTACAATGACGTTCTTTTGTTTCCCAAATTGTTTTTACTAGGTCTCTGTTTAAATTTCAGAAGTTCACATTCAAATAAGCTTGTTTCGTTTTATTTATAAAACATTTACAACATTTACAACATTTACAACGTCTTCTCGGACTTTGGACACTCACGACTCGATCCTCGTAAAACGAAACAAGTGTCTGTACATTCGAATGCTCACGGCGGTTGCATAACATGCGCATCAACTTGAACCTGCATAACGTACAACATTAAAAAAGGTTAAACAAACACATTCATGAAAACGTCTATTAATCAATGTGTCGTGGTCCGACTTAGCCGAAGATCCCGATAGTTAAACACGTAAGCGTAATAGTTATACAGTCGGCGTAATGTTCTTAAAGCGGTAACAAAAAAGTCTCGAGTGATAAATATCAACTCCGTCTTAAAGGATGTTTCACGATCTCCCTCCTCTGAGAATTCTCCTGATCACGCAATAAGTGAAAAACTTTCTTTTCTTACCCAAGTCGAAATGCCGAGCTTTAATTACTTGCCGTCGTCCATCACTGGAGAATCCTTTGCGATTCGAGCGATTATGCGAGTATTTCGACTTGGGCGAAAAAGATAGTTTAACTTGTCGCGTGATTACTACCGATCGATTCTCAAGATAAGGGAGGATCACGAGACATCCTTTCGGATAAAGTTGATCTTGAACTTTCAGTCGACTCCAGTGAATATCATACGACTGGAAGCGGATGGCGAGGGAGGAAGAGGAGGAGGAGGAGGAGGATGATGAGGGACGATGAGGAGTAGTTGTCCATGGAAGGGTTCTTCCTTGTTATTTATAGTGCGAAGTCCACTAGCGGTCGACTCTTCATATCCAGAAAAAGTTAAACGCAGCGATGGACCGACATTGGTCGATGACAGCGAGCGGGTGTTCGGATATTTATATTCTCGTGCGATAAGAATTAATGCCATCATTAATTCTTATGCACGGAGATCTCATAATCTCGCCACTGCCACGTCGCACCGCCGACAATTCGGATCAAGCGAAAAAGATCACCGCTTTTACGTGAGACTTTGAGAATTTACACGTTAATATGAATAGTTATACATGTAAAAGATAAAGTTAAGCGGAGATGACAATTATTAAACATATTGGTAATATATTTAAACGGATAATAGCAAATAGTTAAACGGTATTTAAAATATACAAATAGATAACCATAAACGAGAAGAACTTTTACAACGAAATGAACTCGTTTTCAAACGGAGACGACAATGGCACATGCTCTGTCTCGACAACAAAATCGACTACAGCTCATTTGAAGATGGAGTACACTTGACCAATCGATGGAAATCAACTTCATTTTCTATTGGAGAAACCGATTTATATATTTCGGGTATGATAAACTTCACCCAGACTACCACAAATGAGTTGCCATAATAAACACCGCGAATGGTCAGACCGATAACAACGAAGAGATTCTCATCAGTATACGGGAAAACCCAAGCGTAACTAAAAGTCGAACAACTCAAATGAGGAGAACAACAAGATGTAATGCAACTCCCAGACATTGTCTATCGGAAACCAAGCGAAAAGCCCTCGAAAAGGTTGAACATGATGTGATTTTGGCACTCCCCACCATTTTCAAGGCCAAAAATGGGATTTCACAACATGGACCCATTTGAAGTGAACGGTATGGGGTAAAAAGGAAGTTAAACACTAACGAAAGGGCTGTCCGGGGTGTGTAAAAGTAGGATGGGGTTTTTGGAAAGTTTTGAAAATTACGATGGGTAAACAGTAATTTTCCCTCATTATTATTATTATTTAATAATAAATAATAATAATAACATAGATTTTTTCGTAACTATGAAAAATTATAAATTTTTTTTTTAATTTTCTCTAAATTAATGTATGCGTGTATGTATTAGCGTCTAGGAAGCGTAATTTATGAATAAAATTTTTGAATATTAAAAAAAACAAATATAGGAATAAATAAAATTATTTTGAATTCCCTCTTATTAATGTTTAATTAGGATGATAATTATTCATCAAGAAAATTGTTGCTAATTAAGATTAGCAAGCAATAAATACTAAATTATTCACTTAATTAGCAATACAACAACAATGGATTCTGTTATCATAAAATATGCAGATGCCACCATTGAATTTTTCATCTTTGCACTCTTCATCACACTTTTTCTCTTCATTGCACAATCCAATGCATATTTCTCCATTTACTTCCTCAACTGCAAAGATATATATATATATATATTAGATTTAAAACAGTAATAAAAAAAAGCCAAAAATAACTTTCAGGATGTCTGCTGGTGTTTTTTAATTCTTAATTGTCACATTCCCATAGACTCGATTTCATAATAATTACGATGAAACCGATGTGAGCTTATCTTTATCCGTTGGATTACCTCAATTTAATAATTTTTATAACAAAAGACATCAATTTTTAAGGTAATTCCCAACCTATCTTTATATTATATAATAAATAAACAATAAAATTTATAAACCAACCTATGACTAGGAATTAGCCACGTCTTGATTCTGTAGTAATAATCACATACCCGAGTTCACTGGATTATTTTTCAGCTATACATAAGAATTAAAATTGTCTTTAAAACTTCTAAAATCTAAAAAAAAAAAAAGATTTATGATAAGACACTTCTACCCTCCTTTGTTAAAACTATTTACTCCTATTAAGAATAGCAAAATTGAAAAAAAAATAATAATTAATCCTTATAGAATTTTGAAAAAGTGAAACAAAATTTTTTTTTGGAATACTGTTTGCTTTTATTCGAAAAATAATTTGTGAAAAATAAAATAATTATACATATATATATATATATATATATATATATATGAAAAAAATAGAATAATATAATCATACCATAGTGAGCTGAGAAGATGAAAGCCATGTAGAAGAAGACAAGCATGACTTGCTTCATGGACACAACTCTTTACAATAATTTTTTATTATCAATTTTCAAATTTAAATGAATAAATGGTTGTGAATTTGCCTTCTTTTTATAGTCAATACAGCACAAAATTAAAGTTAAATAAAACTCTAAAAAATCACTTAATTAAATGCAATGTATATAGTTTATAAATTTTAAATTTCATCTAGATTGTAAAAATAATAAAAAAATATCCATTGAATTATTATTCGGCAAAAGTGACAACAAAATCCAATAAATTTAGAAGTAATTTATTTTCCATATCATTTTATATCCAAGAAAAAACACAATCAAAATCCCAAAAATCAAGTATTTTCTTAATTAAATGCTATATATATATATAATATCTAAATCTCAACACAATTATTCACTGAATTAATATAATTACTCATTAAATCACAAAAAATCAGACAAATTTAAACATAATCTATTGCCAATATAATCTGCTTTAATTGCATTCAAATAGTTTATAAACACCATACCATCCCATCTCTCCTTCAAGAACATCCTCACAAAAATATATATATATATATATATATATATACCAGTAGATTTATTAATAATAGAGATTTTCAAACAAATAAAAATTATTAAACATGTTTTATACACATATATATACACACACATAGGTTTTTTTTTTTGCATGCTGTCTAAAAATGACATTTGCTTTCATTCTTCTACAAATGATTCCTATTTACTTATATACTTCCAAATTTAAAAAAAAATCTTAACTAATTTTACCCTCTTCTCTTCATTCATTTTCGTAAAAAAAATCCATATATTTTATATTTTTAAATAAAATTTAGAAGTCAAATCTTAACCAAAAAATTATATAAGCAAATTAAAATATTTTCTACAAATATATAAAACCAATAAATATTAGAGTACTTTAATAATTACTCACTTTTACAAATTTTTCTGTTTTTTTAACATGGACAAACCATTATACACTCTATTTAGCCTTCAAGCATGCATTAAGAGGAAGATCTAAATCTCCTTTTACAGCATGAGTTAAATACTTTAACCACTCGATTATTATGAGCGTAGCCATAAATTTTAAAATATAATAAATTATTTTTTATATTTAACTTTATTATATATATATATATATATATATATATATATATATATATGAAGAGGACCGATAATCTAGGGGCGTCCACAACAACTGCTAGATGATGATCTAATAGTTATTGTTTTATTATAAAGCTAACCTTGGAGGTGGGGTTAGCATCACTAACCCACCTTTGTGATTAGAAATGAGATCAGTGATTTAATGGCTGTTGTGGGGACGTCCGTAGATTTATTTATCTAACTCTCCATTTACAGCATAAGTTAAATATTTTAACCGCTCGGTTATTATGAGCGTAGCCATAAATTTTAAAATATAATAAATCATTTTTTTATATTTAAATTTATTATATATATATATACATATATGAAGAGGACTGGTAATCTAGTGGCGTCCACAACAACTGCTAGATGATGATCTAACAGTTATTGTTTTATTATAAAGTTAACCTTGGAGGTGGGGTTAGCATCACTAACCCACCTCTGGAGTTAGAAATGAGATCAATGATTTAATGGTTGCTGTGGGGGCATCCGTAGATTTATTTTCTGAAGACGTCGCAAAAAACATATTGTGATATATTAATGATTTAGTTGAAAGTGTAACAATGCAATATTTATCAGGTGAAGCCAAGGATAAGAAGCTGAATACACCATATGAATTCTGCCAAGGACTGTGCAGTAATGACTCAGAATGCATACAAACATGCACAACAAGAGGGTACCATGGAGGCCTATGCACAAAACCAGATCCAATGTACCGAGTATATTTTTGTTGTTGTGCCAAATGATTTCTAACTTTCCAAATAATCTCATGAAATTTCATGATATGCCGAATGTTATCAATAATTCGATAAACCGATTAACATAATTGTCCGCTTTGACTCATCCCTGCAGTAAAAACTATACAATGTTAACCGTTACGGAAAAAAATAAAAAGAACAAAAGAACTCCAAACCCGGGTTTTTCTTCAAAGGGTTAATGGAGGCGAAAGAAAAGGTTAGGTAAAGACTACTGAGAATTAATCAGCAGTCGCAGTGGAAAAAAACAGTATTACTAAAGCAACTGCTCTTAGGGTGCGATTTTTCGTACTCCGGTTTCATTTAGAGCTCTTAAGGCGAACGGTGAATCATATATCCTATCCATCATGTTTATTTTCGGAGCTTCGAGTATTGCCTTGGGAGGTGACAATGCCCATTGCATTGCCCAGATTGCGAGAGGACGCATATAAATCAAGGAGCCGATAATGCCCATCTGTTGTCCATCCCTCCGGAGTTTGAAACCAGTACCTGCAAATTCATAAGAACACCACCAAGAACTTCAATTGAATGTATACACAAATAAATGTAAACCAACTTTTAAGGCAATCTTCGCATTCAGAACATATTTCAAAGTATTCGGTCAAAGAAAAATGTGATAAGAGTTGAGTAAAGGATGATAGAGAAAAGTGAAACTCACCCGAATCCTTCTTCAGACCAGCCTGAGGTAAAAATACCTTCAGCAGTAGTAAATGCCTGATGCTCCATCCCAGCAAGAAGCATGTTGGCGGCGACACTATAGGTCACGCCCGTCCAAATCTCCCGGGATTGCATGCAGGACTCATCAACCTTTCCGTTAGGATGCATTCCGTTGACGGCTCCCATTCGTCCTCCTTTCACTTTCATTACATTGAACTCGAATATCTTTTGAAGAGTGCTTCGGACTTTAGACTCATCAAAAAGTGAGGGCAACCCGGAGGATGCCACATACCATTGCCCTGCTAGCTGATCTGCCTGAATAGATCGACTGTTGCTGCTTGTCCCACTATCATAATTAAAGTATGAACCATTCCATAGTTTGGTTTCGAATACAGCTTTGGCTTTGAGGAATTTAATCTTACATTTTTCAGCATAGGCATGATCTCCGAGTCGTTGACCCATAGCTGCGGCAGCTTGAAGTGCAGCAAGCCATAGACATCCACAATAAGCACTGATCCCATGAACCGTCCAAGCATCATAGGTTTGATCAGGGAAACCATCATTCTCAATGAGACCATCTTCATCTTGATCAAACTGTTCCATGTAATCGATAGCAGCACAAACTGCCGGCCAAACTTCCCGTCCGAAAGACATGTCACCAGTGGCAGCAAAATCTCTATATATTTGAAGGACAAACTTCGGGTTAAGATCCTTCCATCGACTTGTATCGTGAATATTGTATGCATTCATTTCTTGCCAAGGATCATGTGTTCCTAAGTCATGAGGAACGGCGCCTCTCACTTTCCGAATACCCCACCTACCATCAGCGAGGAACTTAACTTTTCTTCTATCCTCATACAACACAGCTCTTGCAAAATCACGCTGGATGGACAATTCAATTTTGGGGAAAGAGATCGAGAAGGGCAAATGATGCGTAGAAGTGCACATCATATGTGCACCACATGATATACTCCACTCCTTCCAAGTACAAGAACTTCCCGACATTTTCATCACCAGACGGTGGATTAAGAAAAGGATGGTAGTCCTGAGTTAATGTCGACCTATTGTTTCGAAAAGAGGTACTGTAGGGACTCTTTCATCATCATTTTCTACACTATATGCAGTGGCATGCCCTGCAACTAGATCCAAACGGCTATTTTTTGTTGATCCCTGATCTTCCATCTTTCTTGGTTGATTTATGATGCGAGCCGTTGTTTGATCTATCCTCCGCGGCTGGTGGTTCACCATCTGCATTGACATATAACAAATTATCATTCCCAGTAGGAAAAAATCATAAATAATTTTTCAGAAGAAATCTTGATGTGATAATACAATATGCGAGTTGCTGTCATTTAGTTTTGTCACATAGAAGCACTAAAAACAGAATATATTGAGACAAAACAGGTGGTTTGACAAATCTAACAATACCTGTCCAAATTGTTCCGCCCGCAACCAGAAAGTAAAGCTCATTGAAAAGAGTAAACTTGTACCTGCAACCATTTCAGTGGCATAAGAACCAATATACTCAAATCTGTAAAATTAAATTTTTCTTCACAAGAAATATAATTTTATATCATTATAAATGTCTCTAAAGTTTCTGATAAGAAATAAGAGAAGCCTCAAAATATTCACCATGCATATTGATATGTTTTAAGGTTACAAGAATGACTTTAGCTAACAAGGGCAAACATCTTATTAGATTTTGAAGCAATGAAATTACCACTCTGGAAGGTTTTCATTCTTGAGTATAGGATTTTGCCATTTCTCAATCTCTTCTTCCCACCACTTATATCCTGAAAATAAATCATTGATATAAGTAAGTTTAAAGATTGACAATGCACATATTATATTCAACATGAGATCCAAAAAAATAAAAAAGAAGTCAAACAAAAGTTTATTAAGGATTTATGGCTTCAAATGCAAAATAAAATTGTAAAATATCACTGTAACAAAGATGCCACAAAAATACATACTCATCAATGCATCATGTGCCAGATTAATAGCTGAACTTTCAGAAGTTCCATAAAATTTTGTGTATCTCCTGCAAAAATGGGAATAGAGAATCTGAGCTTACTAGGGTTCAAAATATGAAGTATAAAAGGAAAAATAATAAAACAAGTGCTAGCTTGAAATTTGAATTTGACAGAAGTTTGGTTTGCAGTGCATCCCTATGAGGGGGCGGCATATGTAAAGAGAGGTCATAAGACAAACACTGCATTTTAGTGTTCAACATCTATGATATAGAAACTACCTGTGATAAGTGCATCCCTTCTGAAACTTTACTTTAGGTGAAGACCAGGCCAAAGCAAACGCAACAGTGCACCTTCCATGAGGTTCAACCCAAGCAGAGGCTGAAACTGCCGCGCAGAGTGTCTCGCCAGGCAAAGATGGCATACTACACCCAGCATTAAAATTTGCACGATCAAATTGCCCATCCTAAAAGGATTACAACAAATTAGTTCAAGTACCAAAGAAAAACAAGTTATGGACTCTAAAGCAGGTGATGTTTCAGGAAAATTTGCAGAATAGTTAGGACTACACAGATTTCTGCTGGATAAAATGAAACAAAAACACACGTAAAATATTAAAATCAGTTACCTGCACCATAGTGTTCCACATATCACTTGCAGTAACAGAAGTTTCTCCAGACATCCCAAAACAGGGTAATACTGTCACATTAACATTCTGGGTTTCACATGCAGCGATAGCAAAAGTAACAGGAGGATTATCTTTGGCAGTCCTACATAATTCCAGCCAAGCATGGTTACTTTGGGGAAGACATATCAGCAGGGCAAGTACAGTGATGAAGCATAATAACAAAAACCCAAATTAAAATGTTTCTTGTGACAAAAACTAAACAAAATGTGGGACTTCCAATGCACCAGACACATCTGCTTCAAAGTTTTGATTTGGCTCAAGAACTCAGATTATCACCCTCAGGTTCTGCTCTCAAAGGTCAACTTTTTCTTATTTTTCAGGACAGAATTCATTGTCCATGTTCAAGCCCAAAATTTGTTTTGCTTGGGCTCAGCTTAAGACAATGATTTTAAATCAATCCAGTATAATCCTAAAATAACTAGGCTGATGCTTCTATGCACCTGAAACCAGCCCAGTCAAAGCCTAATTACATGAAGAAAAAGGTCAAGCTTTTCAGGTGTAAATCACAGAAAGCAAAACGCATCCAGCACATTCTCTATTTGATGGGGAAGACGGGAGCCTATTGGGCATTCCGTCCCATTGGTAACCTATGAAAATTCTAACAGCCAACCATCAAAATAGAGCAGTCAAGGGTCAACAAACTTACTTGTGATGTAGAAGCACCCCATACACTCCATCTTCTCCACTGCATAAAAAATATGAAAAAAAATCAGAAATGCAACAATACAAAAGCTAATTGAGTCCAAAAAATTGCAGCACGAGAACTGACATGAATGGCTCATTGACATGATCTCCAGTTTGGTGTGAGACTCCTCCAATGGAATTCTGACCAACAAAAAAAAATGGCAAGGAAAAAAATAATTGCGACAGAAGGAACTTCTATAAAGATGTATATGAAAAGAAGTTGGAATAGAAGTTACACATACCGCCCAGGTAAACAACAAGCTGACTTTTGCCCTTTCCCTCCCAGTATTTACTAGCTACAGAAGAGGATCCTAATTCGGTGTGAGTACAAACTCAACTAAAGAAATGTTGAACTTCAAAGAAAAGAGTTCTAGAGTAAACACAATATCCAGATTTAACATACATACAGTGTAAACAAAGACACAAGTGGGAAGACTGCTCTCCTTGTAATCATGAGGTATGAATGGTGATATTTGACGACATGAAATTTTCAGCTCTGGGTCCGGTTCACCTAGAAAAATAAAACAGTAGCCATGTGGGTGTCATCAATAAGCTCATGAAAGTCTCTGCATGTATAACAGACAAAATACTGGGAAAAATACCATCATAGATAGTCCATGCCCTTGGAAACAAAGCATGGTAAGTGGAATGCTGGCCACTTAAATTCCAATCCCAAGAAGATATGCCCTTATCACCAAACTTTCCTGAAAATAAAACAAGCAAAGATTTATATAGTTACTGTCTTTGTATTAATGGAGACACAAATTATTTGTAAGAGCAATTGTAGTAAATCATACAAAACAAGCAGTATGAAGGGAACTCATAAGTCGGAGGAGCAGTTCTAAACATTTGGCAGCATGATTTTAAAAATTGAAAGGATGAAGCACATCCAACTTAGGTTCAAAAAACTTCAAATAAAAAACAAACAAAACGACTCAAAATTCACTAATAGACAGTTGGGCTGGTTTCTTTCAGACTAAAAAAATAGCCAAACTATCCATAGCAAATTAAAATTATAGATTGATAAGAAATAACATAGATGCCTACTTTATCCCTTCATGATGGCCAGGTGCTAAAACAGACGAATATTTTTTGTTTCCTCCATCTCGAGATATGAAAATCTGCACCATAATAGAAATTATAAAGTCCATCAGTGAGTTGCCAATCGTTATACAATGTGTAAAATAATGTGATGCTTATATCATGCACTACATCACTCTGTTATGATAGTCCAAATCACTTTCAACAAGAAAAAGACATCAGCATCATAGAATGCATATAGTAAATGTAACCCAAGATGCACAAATGGTAAACTATGACAGCATATATACCAACAACAAATCAAACCTAGATTAACCACATCAGTGTGCCCTGGTTCATAAAATGGAAGGTTATCTCATAACGGTTCCATTACTTCATCATGAGGGAAAAAGCTAAAAAATTTGATAGAGTATGGATAGCAAATATTCAATATCAAACCTCCATACCCAGGTCCCCACAATATCAATGAAGACTACTACCCCTCATACTGCCATCTATGCAATGCATTAACAATAGAGGAATAACCTTGACAAGACTTATACCACTTACAGAGTGGAGCAAGTAATAACTTATCAAAAGATAAAGTGATGGAAATTACCGAGAATTGGTTTGCCATAACAGGTGACATTTCGCACAAACCAGGAATAATTTGCCAATGCTTAAACTCCCCTCTAAACCCTCTAGATATGCTGCCACTTCTGCAAAAGGATTACTTGAATCACTAAAACACCAACTGTAGCAATTAAAAGTTTCAAAAGCAGTATATTACCCCATTCCTCCAAGAGGAACTCCTTGTGAGGCTGAGGGTTTGCATCTTTCCCGAGTGAAAGGATCAATGGGTGCTTTCTGAAAGGAAAACAAATCGTCAATATTCAATTGTGCAACAAGAAATCAAGTCCCAGCATTCTGATGTACATTTTGTAACTAGAATGTAAGGGACATACGATTATATGAGATTAAGATAATGAAGAAAAATAAGTAGATTACCCTGCCATAAGAAGCTTCTTCCCTGACATATGACCACAGCCGAACTCCGAGACCCAACTGAATATCCAAAGAGAAAGGTGGATTCATTGATTAAAGAAAAACCTCACAATCTCAAAACAAGCGCCACACATTAGTTGCAGTTTGAGATAAGCTTATGTACCATTCTCATCGCCTCCATAAACGTCACACTAAATTCTTTCAGTCTGTTAGCATGACTGTTCAGCCTCCTTCTCCATGCCTGCTCTGGTGGAGCAGCACCATCAAAGTCCAACTACAACAATGCACCAAAATAAACATCATAAAAGAATTTCAAGTTTCAACATTCCAGATCAAAAGATTCATCCAACTAGTTCAGAAATCTAAATATTGAAACAAGAATCAAAAAGTCATAATATGAACTGAATTGGAAAAATCCATATGCAAAATTTCAACTGTGTCTTACAACCAATCATGGACCAAATTCACAACCAACATATCACGGTGATCAAAGTTCTAAAGTTCAAGAGAACCAAAGAAGACTCACCAACTGCAACGTGGCCCTGCTAACATATTCATCCGGAGGCCATGAATGCTTTCTACAGTGAAACAAGGAGCTGCTCACCATTCTTCTTCCTACTATTACTAATACAAACACTACAAAACCAAAATCCTCTGCTTCTTATGCCCTCCAACAATCGCTCAAGAGAACATCAAATTCCTTCTTTACAACTCCTAAAAAAGGCGACTTTGACCGTTTTTCCTCCGAGTTCGGATCAAATCAAAAAAACTAACCTCCGACTCCAATTCATATACACACAAACTCCAATCCACACCCCAAAAAAACAAAATAAGACAAAGAAGCAAGGATCTCGCTTCACAAAAGATCATCTAAACCACGAAAACCTCAATCGTGGACCGAAAATCACTACGAATCACTACGAAACAAGCAAGCAAACCCCTTCAACAATGCAAAACATCAAAAAGCATCAACCCGGCATCAAACTCGACTAGAAGAGCAAGAAATGGATCGATTTTGGCACAAAAACAAGGACAAAAGAGCGCAAATCTCGGAAACCGCAGGATCTCCGCAACGTCGATGACCTCGTGTCGATCCGTGGATCCGCCAGGGTTTCCACACTGCTGAGGTTGGTTCCAATTAATCAAAACTCGAAACTTTTAAGAGAAAGAGAGAGAGAGAGAGAGAGGAACAAGGTGGAAAAAGGCGACACCTTTTTGTTTTTCTAACTCTACCAAAACTCGTTTCCCATTTCAGTGTGGGAAACGCAACAATAAAAGGGAAACGAATTTTCCGACTAAATAATTTTTTTTTAAAATAAAAAAATTTAGAAAAAAAATTTTTTGCTGATTTGTTTGATTATTATCCAATATATATATGTGTGTGGAGGAATATATATTTTAAAAAAATTAAAAATTAAATTTATATTTGTATTTTTTTCTTATTAATATATTTTAAAACTTTAATTATTTAGCACTGTAGTAATAGTCTTAAAAAATTAAAAAAATTAAAAAAATTTAATGGTTAACAATGTAATAATAAAATTATGTGTATTTGAGCTGGTTTATTCACATTATAAAAGAATAATATATAATATAACAAATTATAAAATATAAAAAAAAACATGTGATATCTTATTTATATTTTGGATCGAATAGAATATAAACTCAAAAGTGAGTTTAAATTTAAATAAAAATAAATATATTGAATACAAAATATTCTAACAAACCTCAAACTCGCATCTTGTTCTCGGCATGCAATTTTAATGTAATTGTTATTCGATTCTATATATGTTTAGTTTTAATTTATAATTAATTATTTATCAAAAATTTCTAATTAAGTCTTAAGATATATTTTTTATAAAAAAATATATTGTTTGCTTTTTCTCCTTGTAAAAGTACATAATTACTACTATACCCTCATAAAATCCCATATATATTATTGAAAAATATGAGAAATAAAGTACAACTCTTGTCCTTGCAGAATGATTTTATTTACTTATATATCTTTATAATTGAAAGTCAATTCACAAATTTTATTAAAATATAAATTTTTTTTATTTATATCCTATTTTTATTTCCCCAAATAAATGAAATAAAAACCAACCAATAGTTTAGTTTCTTAATAATATTTTTTAATTAAAAGCAAATAAAAGTCATATATATATATAATTTCTCATTTTTGAGCCGCACATAAGAAAAAAATTAAAAAAATTAAAAAAATTAAAAAGGGACCACCATAAAAAAAAAAAAGGGGAATCATACATTGAGTTTGTTTGATTGTCTCATTGTTTGTGAAGCAATCAAAATGGGACCAAAAATTTAGAATTATAAATTGGATCCTAAGTTGGTCCATGCTAATCCATTAAAGATGATATCATGTGGCACAACCATGAATCCAATCATTAAATACATTTACTTTTTATTTTTTTATTTTTTTGTGGACTCAATCTCCAATCCATGTCCACTTGATTTTTGATTAACCACCATATTCCTATCACAATATCCACTCTTTAATTTTATAAATAAAATTTTCTATTTTTCTAGTCTTATTTATTTATTTATTTTTGTGTGTGTGTATTTTCACTGTAATTTCCAAAAATAACTCAGCCGTACACTCTCATCCATGATCCATGAGTTTTTTTTTTATGATTTTTATTTTTTATTTTTTTTGGTGCAGAACCCTGTAAAAACAATATTTATTTATATACTTTAAAAATCATTTTTATTTACTTATATCAACATATTTTCTGGCCAAAAATCAATTAAAAAATATAAAAAGGACTAGACAATTATTTAATTCATTTATTTAGGGGGAAAAATAAAGATTAATGTACTTTTTTCATAAAATTAATAAATTAATTTTAAATTATAAACATATATAACCAAATAAAATATTATATATATATATATATATATATATATTTATTTATTTATTTATTTATAAGAGTATTAGCAATAACCCAACTTTTATAAGGTTATGCAAGGAAGTTTTTTTTTAAAATATACCTTTCTTCATAAAAGAAAATTGACAACATTTCTATTATTATTATTATTATTATTATTATTATTATTATATGTCTATTTGTTTGTGATGAAAGAAAAGAGTAAATTAAAGTTTGGAATCAAAGCTTTCCTTCGTTTCCAACCAAGATTTGGGAGTAAAAGTGAAGACTAATATAAAATCATTGGAAGTCCCCTCCTTCAAACGTATGAATTAAACATTTAATTAATTATTTATTATTATTTTGTTCTTTTCAACAAAATGTGGACAAGCCCACAAGCCAAAGCCAATGGTAGTTCAATGACATTATTACCAACCAGTGGTGAGCAAGGCATAAGATCGAATCTCTACATCAAAGTATTATAGCAGACTAGCTACTATAGCAATATTATAGTAGTATGATTTATTAATATTAGCTGGGCCCAGGTATTGTTCACAAATGTTGTTTAAATGGATTTGATAGATCCCCTGTGAGAGGTGTTGTAGTTTTCCCTTTTAGAGTTATACATGACAGGAATAAGTCTTTTATTTATTATCTTCTTTAAATCCTCCCAATTGCTAATTATCTTGATATGCATCGAGATAAAAAATCTTTGTAAACTGAGTTATTTTTATAGAATGTCTCTTTAAAGTGAAGTCGAATTCAATCCAATTGGAGAAGGATTTAAGGTGTATAAATAATTTTTATTTTCACTGGAGACTAGGAATCGAGAGACTTTTCAAAGGACCCATTTTATCACTATACATAAGAACCATGATTCCAACAGTAGAAATTAGTAATGACATAATAGAAGTAAGTGGATCGATCAAGTATCCGAACTCTAAGGAAAAATCATTATTGATGGTCCAAGAACATAGATGCCCAAAAATGTGTTTGAGCTATTTACAAAAAAAACATGATCTACCACTTATTACCATAATCACAACATCAAAAAATCAAGTGTCTGATGATATGATCTGTGAAAAAAGATATCTAAATAACTTGCTTTCTCGGAAAAGAGAAGAACTCCATGTAGAAAGAGATATGATGTCAATATATCAAGAGGTGATTGCGCGCAATTAATCAATCAATAATTTATTTATATTAATTTGTTTATTTAATGTTATATTAAACTAAGTAAAACCATACAATGTACGGAATATTAAGAAAGATGAGATTCATTCAACTATAGTTTCCCAGAGGTAGGATTGGAAAATGGGGAAACGCGTTTCCCCACGTTAGAGTTGCTGTTCCGTTTGGAAGTCGCTGTTGGCTGCTCTTTAAATTTTTTTAAAAAATTTTAAATTAATTAATTAATTAATTGGAGTAAAAATTGTTGTGTTTGATTAAATGGTGGGGACAGCCTGCCGCCACCGCCATTGACATTGTCACCATTTCTTTATATTATATTATATATATATATATATATATATTAATAACTAATAAATAAATAAATAAATAAAAGAATTATAACGTGAAGGTGAATTTATTACAAAGTTATCTTGGTCCAGTATGTTGGCTATTTTACCTTTTTTTTTTTATAACAAATTTTTTAAATTGAAGAAATGTATGTACTTCTTCAACTTGTTTGTTAATTGTTATCATTTATATAGTTTAGTTAATTTTATTTTAAAATATTTTCAATGTGTAATTGTAGTGATTTTACTTATATAATTACTTTTATTAATTATAAAAAAAATATCAAATAAACACTTAGGACTATTATGTGTAATTCATCAGATGCAAGGTTAAAGATTAATAAATATTTAAATCTTAATTTTTTGAAGCTAAAACAAATAATGTAGGTTTAAACTATTTTTAAATCTTATTTATTGATTCATTCTATTTGAAGTATTCGAAATTTTGTTTGGGGGTTTATCATTTTTAATTTCTTATTTATTTATCTATCTATAATATTAAGCATACAAAATTATCAACTTTTTAAAATAAAAAAAAAAATTACTTCCTTATTTTCTAATTGAATTTTTTTTGTTTTAAAAAATGTTCTTAATAATTGTTTGGGAAAATAATAGAATTTTCAACCTTAAATCTTAGTTTGTTGAAAGACTATTACTTTTGTTAATATTTTTATTAATTATAAAAAAAAATACAGCATAATTCACACTGCCATTTATTTATTATGGACTTTTTACATTGAAACTTTAGAATTAGAATATTCAAATTTGGACCAAAATTTTGTCAAATTGACAAGATTCAACAAGTCAAAAACATGCAAAAGAATCATGTTACTATTAAATTGAAATTGAAATTTAAATAAATAAATAAATAAATAAATAATACAAACCAATTTATCAAATAAATTCAAGAAAGTATTGAAAACAAGAGCATGAAAAGAAGAGCATCTCCATATGCTTCTTTTTCAAGTTCCTTGATACTCTATACTTATTCTTTGTTTGATTTAAATGGAATAATGGATATATGTATATAATATATATATATAATTATAAATGGAATCATATTAAATGTGCTTCTTTAGGTGGCATCCATTAAAATGGAGTTTAATCATACATGTGGCAAAAAAAAATTGGTACTATAAAGTTTTAGCTTTTAAATATTCTCAATTCATTTAGGCATCTCCACATGCTTGTCTCTTTTTTTAAAATAAATAAACAAATTAATTGATTAATTTCATAAGTAAGATTGTATATATAAAGGCATTTATAGTAATTAAAAATGAATGTGAAATAAATATATTGTGTATATTAATTCATAAGTTTTGTTATTAAATAAGTTGGTCAAGTTGATGAGTTAATTAAATTAAATTTATAAATATGATAAATATTGTAATTAAGTTTAATTTAATCAGTTATGTTTATTGAAGATGTCATGCCGGTGACTATTTGTTTATATATATATATATATAATAATAATAATAATAATGTAAGGCCAAACACAAATAAATATTAAAAAAGCTCCATGATACTCAATGAATTTATTCTAAAATTATCAAAAATAAAGTGAGCTAAATGAGAAACACATGTAAATTGATTGTAGAAAACGACAACATATAAATTAATTAATATATCATAATTAAAACCAAAGAAAAGAAAATACTGGCATATCCTATTAAAGTGAGTAACTATTAATATTTTGTTATAAAAATCATATTTATATACTCTTACAAAAAACTATTTATTTATGTACTTTATACTTAAAAATTTTATATAAATAAAGATATATTACTAATTTTATTCTTCCACAAAATATATAATGAAATGTATAATGAAACAAGGATCAAGAGCCATGTAATTATATATATATATATATATATATATATATATATTTTTTTAAAAATGATAAACCACTTAAATTTAAAAAAAAAATACAACTACTGCTTGGGTTGATGGTTGTTACAAATCAGTGTATGGGCAAAACACAAGGATTCCAACCTATGCGAAAGTACTATAGCGGCAATGTAACAGTACTGTTTATATAATGTTCTAAGCCTTGGTATTTTTTTACTGGGTTCAAATGGATCCTTTGTAGGAGGTAGTGTACCCTTTCTCTCCATATTTGCATAGCAGAGGGTCTTTCAAATCACTTATGGTGCACCCAGGAGATCGTTAAATCACTGTAATTAGTGTATTTTCATACTTGTTCGTTTTTTAACAACACTTATAATTCTTATAAAAGAAAAATACAGAACATCAACTACAAAATACAAAATAGAAAGAACAATAGAGACAACAAATCATAGGCACAGCTCCAATAAAAAGTGGAACACAAGGCAAGGGGGAAAGGGGAGGGAGAAAACAACTTGACAAGAATACTACGGAAAAAAACTTTTTAGCAATTACTTGTTTTTGTTGGGATATCCAAGTAAAAATAAATAAATAATTAATTAATTAAAAAAGAAAAGAAAAGGTTCATCAATTGGCCGGCAACGTTGAATCTTATGATAAAGAAGGAAAAGCATTTCATATTAGTCAGTATATTCAAGTAGTGCCTTTTTCTTTAGCACGAGTGGCAAGCAAAATTTATTAGGGTTAGGGTTTCAAATCAAATTGTACTACTCTTCTAGAAAACCATAACTAATTTAATTGAAGACTTGGACTAGAACTAAAATTCCTCTTTGTTAGCTCATCTACATCAATTTTATGACCTAACTAAAATAGGTTTTTTGTTTTTAGTTTTTTTTCTATAAAATATATGTTTGAATATGTTTATTAAATTTTGACTTTATATTTTATTAGGTTTGAAGTCCCAAGTCTTTGGATGTATATTTGATTTAAAGACAAATTTATTTGTTAAAAAATGTTTTTTATCTTTAATCCAAATTTAGGTTTTTTATAATCCTGATTAAATTAATTTAAGAGGGTTTTGTTTCCTTTTCTTTTTAACATAGGTTTTCTCGTGTAGTAGTGATCTTATTTCTAATCTATGCACAACCTACATTATTTTAAAATGTTTAATTTATTTAATACATATTTATTTAAGTTAAAAGCAAATAAAGTAATTTTAGTTTGATTTTGTAAATTAATTCAAATTTAAAATTTATTTTAATAAAGTACAATAATCCCATTTTAAATAACGAAAATAAAAAACAAGGGCGTGCGCACAAACCAAAAATTGATTATCTAGGCCATGTGTACTCACCCAACAGTACAGAGTTTGGGACCCATTACTACTACTGTATCTAACGAGACTTAATCTCGAGACCTAGTAAATATTTCACACGTTTTTTTCAATAACTATTTTCTGAATTTTCTTAGGCACTTACCTTGAAATTAACACGTGTCAAGTCACTCAACCTCCATTTTAATAAATCAAGCCCATGTTAGTGGGTCACTTTACCGGCCCATTTAAATGACATGGGCTGGTGAAGCCCATAAAAGGAAAAAGGCCCGGCCCATTTACAGAGCCCTTCTTGCTTTCACTCAGAGCTCTCTCTCTCTTTCTCATTCTCTTCGTTGCTTTTCTATGGCTTCAATGGCGGCGAGGGCGGCGACGACGGCAGCGGCGGCAGTGAGGGCGGTGGCAAGAGCAGCGCCGGCATCGGCCGGAAGAGAACTCCATGTACAAACGCAGCCGCCGGTGCAGCAGCAACAGTATCCATGGAAGGAGAAGCTGGAGAGATTCAAAGGAGAGCTCTCGAAGGGAGTGTGGGGTTACTGGCACCTTGGAGCCTGGAAACCACTCGCTCTCAGCGCTCGCAAGCGCGCTCGCCTCCGCAAAGAGGTCCTTCTTGCTGGAGAGTAAGTGATATGCCGGATTTTGCTTCCTTTTTCTCTGGATTTGTTTTGGGATTCAAAGAAGCTAGCTTTTTTTTTTTAGGGATTGGCCTTATGATCCTGCGAGGAAAGAAATGAGGAAGAAGCGGAAAGGGCACAAGTGCGATCGCGTTGCAGCCGAGAAGTATTGTTCTTCAACCATTGAATTTCTGGATTTTTTTTTCTTCTTCTATTTCTAGGGTTTGCAACTTGATTTTGATATTGTTTCTTTTCTAAATCTTTTTTTAGGAGAGCGGTTACTGCAGAACTGATGAAAAAGATGCCACAAATGCTGCTTGACTACAAGGTTAGTAATTTCTTTTTTCTCCTTGTTGGCAACTCTATGCTTCTGTATCAAAATTGAGTTTTTTTATTATTATTGAAAAATATCTCAAAATTGTTCTTTTATTCTAATCTATGTGTTGGAAGTTATTGAAAAGCACTCCTTGGAGAATATGTGTTGATTGAGAGAGTAGTTCTTAGGTTACTTGCTTTTGTTTAGTTTGGCAGCCCCCTGTATAGCTAGCATGAACAATTGAAGGAAAATTAACTAGCAACAAAGATGATATTTAATATATAATTTTGGTTAATGTTGCATGTAAATGGTGGAAAATAATGTTGTGTTGTGAAATTTGTTGGTTAATGCTGCTATTGTTTTTTATTGCTCCAGAAACAAAGTCTTCTTTTAGAAAATCTTAGAGAACAAAATGTTCGACATGTATCCACACTTACTCTAATTATCATGTTTCAACAGGGTAGTGTATGGTTACCTTTAGACATTATGGATGCAACATGTAAATAAATGATTGAGAATATTGATTGCAAAATAATCAGTTAGAGTTGCTGTCGTTTTTTCTTCATTTGAGAAATGAACTCTTCTTTTAGAAAATGTTAGATTCACTATTGTTGAACTAAATTTGGACATGTATGCACATCGTGGCTTCCAAAGTTTTATGTTGGGCAGCATGCTCTTCTTAGAGTTACAATGGATAAAATTAAATGACTAGTGATTATTAATTGACCTGGTATGTATAGCATTTTCGCCTTCAATTTATGGTTGCAGTTTACACTTGTTTTTACTAGATCCATACAAATTGTGAATGCTGAAGAATGTTGATTAAAATTACTTTATTGGGTTTGTTAAGGAGTTATTACTATACCCTTGGCTAGCATAATGTGAATTTATTTATAACCATGTGCGTATTTGAATCAAATTATTAATGTTTACAGTTTGTTCAAAATATTATGAGCTTTGGGCGTTGATATTTTAGTTTGATAATCCACAGATCCAGTGAACTATACTGAAAAATATTTGCATTACTTCTAAATAAAGATGTTTGTTATCTTATGTCTTCTGGAAAACCTGAAGAAAAGCTTTAGTTTTGCTTGGCAATTTCTCTTCTCTTTGTTTTTTCATGAACTAACATTTTAATCCTAGAATGTGTAGTCCCATCTTCTAAACTTTCTATAGTTGTAGTAGTCTAGCAGACTGAAATGCAACTTGTGATGAGCAGTTTGTGATTTTAACTACAATGAAAAAATCTTAGTTTTATTGTCCTAGAGTGCATTATATACTAGATGGCAAAAACTAGATTGAACCTCTAGCTTTACGGAATCAGTCTTTATCGTGTGGGACAAGCAGCAGTGTCTCTCTGTGTGTGGATAACAAGTGAATATAAGGTACCATATATTTCCAAGCCCTTTTTACCTTGGTTTTTAATTTGCTACTTTGTATTTAAGTGATTTGATGAAATGTGATTCCAAACTTGATTAAACTAATTTCTGATGAAAATATTACACTGACATTTTGCCATGGGCATTTTTCTTTCCTCAGAAACGAAGATGGGAGAAAAAGATGAAGGAAGAAGAATCGAAGAAAGATGATGACTGAGCTTCGCATGTCACAGAATGTTGTTATGTTTTGCATTGTTTTCAATCATCACATGCTGCATAGATTTTCAAGTAGCATACGTAGTCAGAACTATTGGCAATGTTTTATAAAGCAATCATCTGACCATTATCTCATAATTCTAGGAAAGAAAATATTCGAGTAAATGATAAGCTTTGTTGTCTTTAATAAGTATCTTGTCTGCGCATATACAGCATGAAAAATATCAAATATTGGTTATTTAATTGCCATTTTTTCCTTGCAAAGAAGATTTTAGTGGGGAGATAAGTTTTGTAAATTCTCACTCTGCTTTTACTGTAAAATACAGTGAATTAAAATTCTCCTGGATACTGCTCCACTCAAAAATAGGTATACATTGTTCATATAAATACCAATAATTCATTAACTTCACGAGTCAATTACGTTTAAAAATGTCATAAATTTTACCAGTTCTAACATCCTCTCCTTTAAAAGACATTTATATAGTCAAAATTGTGCTAATCAGTGAATTCTAATGTGCAACAATAAAGAGTAACATGGTCCGTTTACAAAAGCATCAGCTTCTGCCCAGAATGGTATATCTATCTTTATCCCTGCATGTACAATTGGTACAGTGCATAAATAATAGGGAAACTTGGGAACCACATTGTGAGAACCCTGATGCAGTGCTGATTGGAGCGGACAGTTATAACTTAACTATAAAACTCTCACAACTCTGATCGAGATTCCGTATCATCTTCGTCGTCAGTGTTAGTTGAACCATCAGGCTGAACTGGTGATGGGGTAATAGATTCCGGGGCTTCAATCTCTTCGCCGAAGATCCTAGCAGTGACTCTCCTGGCTTCCGCGTCCAGGTCTGGCCATTCATGAATGATTCTCCTGGCACCCTGTGGAATATAATGTCGTAAGAAGCATTTACACAGGTTAAGCAAGATATGATAAGGTGTATGATTAGAGGAAATTTGTTGGCTCATGAGTGTACCTGAAGTTTGGGTTCCTTCGTCATTGGATTGTTACAGAGGTCTATTGTCTTCGCTTTGGATTTGGTAGCATTACCACACCAGGATTCACACCAGAGCCATTCTTGGGGAAGTGAAAATATGGGCACACTGTGCTGAGCATAGTTTGGTAGATCCTGAAAAATCCAAGGTGTGAGGTAGATTAATATCCAGTGAAAAATGAAATAGGGCACTCTATGCTACTGTTATCGTTTCCAAAGTTCTCTCGCAGGTGATGATCCAGTCAAAAGTATTTAGCAGAATATAAAATATATCTAATAAATATTGCAACGAGACTCATTTCCTACTTTTACCGTGTGTTTGGTCATCTGATAAAGTAAGAACTGCGTGACTATAACTAATAAAATATGGGTATGAAACACGCACCGGAATTTTTGTTGAATGAATATTATGAAAAGAAAAATTTTCACAGTTCTAGGTATGTAACATGAACATATTGGAACGCTAATACTCTGCATGTCAAGAGCAAAGGCGTGTGACATGACAATTTGAGGTTTTTTTTTACCTGATCAAGATTGGAAAGACTGTTAGGGTCCTTGCTAAGAGTCTCATAGAACACCCTCAATGTGTCTCCAGCCGCTGTTTGCCGGAATTTCACCAAGTCCACAACATACAAAGCACTGTTTGAATATCCGCAAGGCAATGAAAATTCATTTTTCTTATAATCATATTAACAAGAAGAGAAAGGAAATAACGGAGAGTGGAAAATGCAAACCTAATATGATATGGCTTCCCGCGTAAGTGGTCCCTCCAAAAACCCTAAATAGTAAAAGAAATGTATGAAAAAGGAAGAGTGCAAATTCAAATATGTCTACAATTTAAGGCATTAGGGAAGGGCACAAACTTGTCTCCAAAAGCGATAGCCATCCATTTCCTTATTATTGTCACAAAATGGGGTATAAGCAAGAGGTCTCCCTTTTATATCCATGTCATAAAGTTCTCCCATGTCTGCTCTTACAACTTGATCCGCATCAACAAAAATTACCTGCAAAATTACCACATACAGAAGCATCAGAAAGAAATTAAATTTGAAGACTTCTGAGAAAAGTATCAAGCAAACTGATCATACTCTAGAAGAAGAGAAACTACATACCTTTTCAAGAGAGAGTGGGAAAATAACATCAAGAAATAAGATTTTATAAGCCCAGATGATTCTCTGCTTCTCCTTCTGCTTGTGCAACCAGGTTGGCCATTTGTAAGTGATGAGCTCATATTCAAAACCATACTCTTGTGCCATGTGAGGTATAACATCCTGCAAGAGAATAAAAACATACACAAGTTCATATTACACTAAGGATTTCTTTATTGCAGACAAATTAAAAAGAAAATAAAACCCAAGATACCTTAAACTGTGGAGAGAGGTAATTCTTTATGAACCAAAATTTTACAGGTCGTTCAGTATTCTTAAAAACACTAAGTATCATGATTTTTAGAAACCTCTCATACCTGAAAACCAAAAACAATAGTACAAATCATTCACTTCGACCAAGTATTGTAAGGTAACAAGAATTATCATGTAACACAGTTCTCATTAAAGAAAATGGAGCACAGACAGCAATTACAAACGCAAAACTTAACAAAGCTTGTGAATGGGTGCTATTTGTTCATCCAATAAGAGTGTTTAAGAAAAATACCTCAACAGAAACAGAATCACCAAGATAAAAAGAGATTGAAAGGGAAACCAACAGAAATGTGTCTCTAATCTATCACTATCGAAGCTCTAGAAAATCATAGGATAGAAAAAAGATAATGAGACACTGACTTTAGTATAATAGGATGCTGATCTTGTATCTAATTAGAATCAAAAGCTTGAGGGTTGGATCTCAATGCAAATAATATATTGAATACTGCATGTACGCACTGCCATTACATGATGGCTAAGTGGTTTGACCTAGATTCAACCAATTGGTCCAATTCATTGTAACTATGAAGTAAATCAGCCTGATACTTCCATATCAACTCGAATCTTTGCTCACTCAGGCCCATCAACTAATCCTAATTTCTCATGCTGTGTGAGAGACACACTGCTATTTTAGAATAGAATATGGTTTACAATCAATTTTAATCAATCAATAACGAAAACATGGAGGTTGCGCTGTACAAAGAGACAATATTTTGCAACTAATCATTGAGTTAATAATAGCTTTCATGTCAATTATATGAAGTACTGCACCAACCAGCACAGATTCATTCATTCACATGTCAACAAAATTCATTAGAAAGAGCTGTCATTGCAGAAATATGAAAAAAGAATATTCTCAATAATTGAACATGGCTAAGAATGCATATAGGAATACAGAAAAGAAAGGATGGTTCACTCACAAATGTCCCGAAGCTATTGAAAATATATTTATTGTTATCCCATGTCTTCCACCCTTTTTCTGCACCTAAGATTCAAGGACATTACAATATTTTAAATGAATAAGCTAACAAATTTAATGGCATTGCAGACATTAATCTATGAAAAATCAATAAAAATAAAACAGAAGATAAATGAGTAGTTAAGGAAATAAAAAATTTACTAGTATTTAATATGGCAAATATAAAGTCACAAGACTAGCATTATCATCAAAAGTCAACATGTACATGCTATGTACCCGCATCTAAAAAGAAAATCACATATAGACAACTAAGTTACAGAAGGAATTGGCTGTATATGGTTCAGCAGAAAATCTGGGAACTCCTATAGCTTTCCAACTCAGACTGCATTCATCTAGCATTTTGTAAATCAATTACAAAAAGCTTCAAATGATATTGAATCAATTATTTTAACAAGCTATGGAGGGTATAAATGTTCTGTGGACATATGTTTATCTGACAGAAGTTCAAGGGGGTAATAAATTTACCTCATTAATCTCATTTGGTTTCCTTGGCTGCCCATTGCCACCAATAAATCCAGATGCCCATCTCAGCAAGTTAGTATTCCAGCTATTACTATTTCCCTGCACAAAAATAAGACCGTAAGAGAACATTAGCCTCTTTATATGATACAGATAGTCCTAAATATCTAGTATCTACCTTCTTTCTTTCTGTTGGGTTGGCATCATCAGAAGCATCAAGTAATTCCTCATGCTCCTTTCCTGGTTTCTTCTTTACCGCTATGTGCACTAGCTTACCCCTCAAATCATTTATCACAATGCGCTTTGATAAAGGATAAGATTGATCGTCGTCATTGCTATCATTCAGTACATAAAGATCCGAACTTCTACCAGGTGCAAGCTGCAGGTACCATACACCAGGAGAGAGTTTCATCTGCCAGTAGCCTAAATTAGCCATAACAAGTGTGTCCACCACATGAGGCATTCTTTTGGTTCCAAGAATTAATTGAAGTCCACGGGGAGGCTCATGGTCTTTCTCAGAACAATGGCCTGCAAAAACAAAATCTGATTTAACAACTAACAACATATATACATGCATGCAAAAACAGCTCACACATAACCTGTCAAAAGAAGTGCTTCAAGTTCAAACACAGCTTGCAATGTCCTCATTTCACCTATGTTCTCCAGCAGAATATTGTCCACATCATGGCTGATAGAAGTAATACGGATATGCAAGTCGAAATAAAAGATATTAAAAGATATTCTCGAAAATTATAAAATTATACGTGCAAAACAGTTAAACTAAAATTGAAGAAATATAAGCAAACATACATGGCAATCACTGGCTCAACAAGCCATGGCTCAGGGACATCAAGATTCATAGTGAGGGTTTTAGATTGTGGCATATTTGCGAAAAATGCTCTGGGGCCATTTACTGCATGGTCAACAGCACTGAAGTCATCCTGCAAATTAATGTAACATATTACATTGAAAATATAAAAAAATACCAATTTTGAGTAAATTAGCATACATGCGCAAACACATACCATTGAGGGAACAACATATCTGTAGTAATTTTTTAGAGGAAGATCAACCAGAGAGCTCTGCAAAAAATAATTATAAAAAATTACTGAAGTCCTCTATTTAACGAAAAGAATGACAGTGGCAATTATGCAAAAAAAATGTGAAGAAAAATTTCCATGAAGATTTACGAACATGAAAGAGGATTTCGCTAAACATGAAAGCTCAAAAAGGTTCAGGAAATCATGCTAAGCCAATAACACATATGACCATCAAGCAGGAATCTGATTCATAAAAAAGTAAATGAAGTGACAGCTACCATCTACGTATTATTTTTTAAGATGTTCACCGAACAGCAATGGTGGAAATAAACAGACATAGAATTTTGAAAACATTATAATGATAATATAGTGGCATATTTTTTTAGTTTGCATATGTTAGTTATTTTGTTAAATACTCAATACCAGACCTCATCTGTGCTGGGGCCATAACACAATCCATGGAGTAGAATGGTTAAGGGTTATGGTAGAAGAAAAGTGTATATATGTCTAACCCCCTTGATATTGTAATATCCAAATTGATAAATTTCTTTAACAATGAGCTTAGAGAAAAATAATATTCTCATTTAGGATCAATAAATAAAAACCAGTCACGTTACTTCTTTGCTAGGTAGAGCCTCACATTTTAATAGAAAGGGTGCCCCCTCCAACAAGAATCAGAAATGAATGAAACCATAATCAGAAATTAAATTATTAGCTTATTGAAATTTCCAAAATTTTCTTAAGGTAGCATTTGGCACACTGCAATAGAGAACCTAGAAGAAATTAAAATTTGGTAACCGCACACAAAAAAAATCAAGGATTAAATAATTATAAACAAAATAACAAGGAAATAACAGAACTATTAGCATTGCTATTCCTCCACAAAACAAAATTATAATATTGTTCCAAATGTAATAATAAAACTCACTATTGGATTAAGGACAATTCTCATGCTTGGCTTAATGCATTTCCACAGTATACGGAGAAGCGGAGAAAGCTTTTGACCAGAGGGACTTAATGGATCAATAACAGCATCAATATGTATGCTAGAATTCTTACTTTCAAGAACAATAGCGCTGAAAAATAGAAGTGACACATTAGCTACCCAAAGTGAAAATTGGCATATGAATACTTTAATAAACAAGCCCAAGCAACGGGAAAAACAGTAAAACACAATCTATAAATTTTTCAGTAAGGTGACTATAAACAACATGGAGATTGGAACTTCAAAACAGATAACACGGGCTCAAAAACAACTAGTAAATGCGAGTGATGCTGCACAAAATTGAGCAGTTTGTAAACACAAGAATCACAAATGGCAATTTGAATTCTAAGATTCTCAAATCAAACAGCCCAAGGTTATCCAAAGAAAATGCCTATGAAAATCTTGCAAGCAAAATATTCAAATAAAATGCATGGCAATTAAAAAGAAGGAATGGTTCTTGTCAACACAATGATATGGGAACAAATATTAAGCATAACTTGGCATTGGAAAATGTTATAAAACTTAAATGAAGAAACTTATCCACATGGTTTTTACATTACACTCAATTCATTAGTAACTAGAACATATTGTGAACAACAAAATTTAAAAGAGAATGAGATCCGTGGAAGAGTGTAAAAATATACTACTGTATGCTAACTAGATGTCAACTAACCTATATTTTGCATTTAAAATTTCAAAATGAGCCCGTTCAGTGCTGCGCTCGCGTGTTGACATTGCAGACGAGACAAGCATGATAACATCACTATAAAATTTGCTGCAAACAATGAGTGAAAAAGATGTCAAATCATCATAACCATTCTTAGCCAGTTTAACATCAAGTGTCTATTAAATATGTAAAACACAAAATTGAACCCATACAAAAGCTACAAATACGAAAGTAACCAAAATAAAAGGTTCACTGACAGGAACCAAGTACACTGGGACAAAGATGCTAAATCCTCTTTATTATTTTCATGAAAATTTTAACATACACCTATTTAACCTTTTTTTTAACTAAATGAAACAAATTTGTATCAACGTGATGCACATGACAAATTGAGTTCTTTTAATTTCATTTACCATGAAATAAGGGAAGCTTATGCCACATTGCTGGCAGCTGTGATAGATAAAATCACTTGATCCTGCTTGTAGATGGCATCAATCCTACTTCTTGCAAAGCCAATGCATGATGAAAATACCATTTCACTTATCATAAGAAGTGAAATCTAGGCTATAGGTCTATATGTTGCAGGGTCCCCTCCATTATTCTTATTTCTCCCAATTATGACAATACTAATTCTGTAGAAGCTGACAACGCAAAATAAGCAAACAGTTCCAGATTTCCTTTAGATGCACTTGGATTATTCTAATTAATTCCTTTTATCAGTCATTGGCAAGAGCACTAACATAATGTACCACATTGAAGTGATTAATTTACAATTTTCAAAAAATCATTAAAGTATCATAGGTGTGATTTTACTTCATCCATTAAAAAGAACGATGGTGGGTATATATTGGATCACTAGTTTTACATCTACATGTGAATTTTGTATTAATTTTTAAGAATTTCAGGTTTTCAAAGAAGGAATCGTAATAGAAATAAAAAGATACATATTCTTACCTGGTTAAGTCATCAGGGTCGATATCCACCCACTCAACTTCATTAATAACTTCTAAAATGTATTTTATCCGTTGTTCATACTCCACAGATTCCAAAAGGCTAAAATCAGCACTTAAGATTGGCTTATTTTCAACAGGAACAATTACCTGGAAAGGATATAAGAGGCATGTCAATCTACATTTAAACCTATTTCAAAATAGCCAAATCATGTGGAAAGTAGCCTCATATTATGAAGTTATGACATTCTACATGTAGACATCAATAGTACTGTTCTGAAAAAACAGGAGTGTCCATGGAATCACGGAGTCAGTGGTAACATGTACACCAGGCGCCAACAAAACTTACCCTTCCATTTGTAATCACAGAATTAATGCCAAATTCAAGACCAAGTTGCCCATAGAGAAAACTTGACACCTGAACACCATTTAAGAACAAGACAAGGATTCAGCTTCCTAATATAAATTTTAATTGTTTCAAATACAGCTAAGTATCTAGAAAGAATAGGCTTTCAATAAGCATGAAGGTAGTTGCCTCTTGACTGCATCATGCACACACTCACACGCAAAACAGCAACATATTAAAGACTACTAAATATTAAGGCTCTCATCTACTGCATGCAGGCAAACATTCACACTGAGGAATCAAACTCTCTAACATTCACATTAAAAAGAATCAAGCTTGGTGCTATAGAGTAGGATAGAATATTTAACTGAGTAAATTCATGACAAAAGAAAATCATGTCAAAAGGGATTGATTTTGGAAACTTTTACTCATCTTTTTCTTTCTTCTATAAAGCGAAATCATACAAGAAAATCATAGGTAATCATTTATACTTTGACTCAAAATGATAATTAAAAAAAAAAAAACACGCAAGCTTATAATTTCCCTCAAGACAATAAATAAAAATTGAAACAAATAATGAAATTTCTTCAATTTAGCAAGAATAGTAGCAACTAGCTCCATACCTTTTCCATTTGTAGTCTTACTGCATCCTCTGAAATACCTGAAATAATTGTTTTATAATCCTCTGATGGTAAAGCATTTGCCTCAGCTAGCTCAGAGACTTTTTCTGCAAATAATTTGAGACTATTGGAATCCCAAAATGGACTTGACACATATTGACCTTCATAGAAGGAGCACACTTGATCCAAGAATTCCAAGACTTTATCCTTGTGACTAACATTAATGAAACAAATTATCAGTAACTAAAGCAAACAATAGCTTTCAAATTCAATGACAAAGATCTGTACAATAAAAAAATAAAATAAAATAAGTAAAAATAAGCTATTTAATAGTGCCCTTGGAAGAATGAAACCTACAGATCCCGCGCAGATTACACAAATTTCAAATTATATAACTCACCTGAACAAGGATGTGGTTTTCTCAAATATCTTTGCCAAAAGTAGTGCAGGTGATACAGCTCCATCACTGAGGTGAAATATTATGCCAACACGAGATCTTTTAGATGAGCCCATCTACATCAATTAGTTGCAAGTTAGTAAAAGTTGAGTTGCACACTTGTGCCATTATCATGGGATTTAGTTGCAAGGTCTATAGATTAACCAAGAAATGAAGTCCTTCACGCAACAATCGAATCCCTTCCCTTGATGCACCATTAACAGCAAGCAGATGTGTTACTGGTTTCAGATCATCAGCCACTAACAAAATGAATCATATCAAACTAGTTAGCTAAAAAGGTTTTGATAGCGTGTACAGCACAAGTGTAGCTGCAATCATTTCATTAATCAAGCTTACTTCCTGGCGAATGTAAATAATTGACATCTCCTAGTATTGATTCCTTTTGAAGATAAGTCGGAAAGAGTGAGACAAATCTTTTCATGCCTTTTCCTTCACCAATAATCTGCAGATCCAGAACCAATCATGTTAACTCAGGTAATCAATAAATTACACACGCGTGAAATATGATTTGCAGAAGCTTGGCTAAAGCTGCTAACAACTACCTGAGGATTATAGCGCTGAAAGCCACTTTCAGATAAAAATTTTTCCAAGATATCTGTATGTGAGCTGATATGTCCATAATAAACTTGTTCCTGAATTCTGGGGAGTTCCTCATTCATAGCATTTATAGAAGCCTCCTACAAAAATAAATAATATACTACTTCAACAACAACAAAGATAAACAATAAGCAATTTTCATGTCAGCATAGGATTATATTATTTTAGTAATCAAATATTATGTTTGTGAAGAAACAACAAATAAAGAAGAGATTCTCAAGAGTATTGGTCTTAACAAAGGTTAGTGCACAAATGACATGATTAGAGAACAGTGATTAGGTAGACACAAGATGTGTGCAAGCAAATAAGTAGGTGGTAACTTAGTGTGCCTTAACTCCAACATTCAGTGTAACATACAAAAAGAAGGCTCAATGCATCAATAATTCCACATAAGCTCAAAAATATCATATCGAAGCAACAAAATCAATGAATTTAACAACAAATTCCATCAAGCAAATCCAAAAAAAAAAAAAGGGATTTGACCACAGTAATTAGGAACAATCAGACTAACAAAATGTTATATATCCCTCCACTGAAGATTCCTATCCAAAACAAAAACTGCCTCTGTAATTAAAAAATAATCACCCAAGATTATAATGTTATGCTTAACTCACATGTATCCTTTTGTTTTAAAACTATCTTTCCCAACTCAGGCAGTTTGCTTTTCAAAAAAATGATAGCATTGAAGCTTAAAAGATGAAAATTGCATGCAAATATGCAATCAAGCTCAGTATGCATATTTCCAAAGAAGGCATGCAAGAAAACACAGTTTGATACCTCATTGGACTCATGGACAAGCCCATTCATCAATAAGCAGCAATGTAGCTCAGATAACCCTAAGTTGAAAACAAAACGGGAACTTTCTTCAGCTTCCACTTTATATTTTGATTCCTTTCCTATTTTTAGTAACATCTCTTGAGGAGGAGATTTAGCCTTGGATCTGCAAGAGAAGGGCTTGGATTAAAGTTTAAGGGTAAATCATAAATGGTACAATCTAATTACAATAACCAATTAATAATATAAACATGAAGTGTCAATGCTTACAGAAGAACTTCAACAAACGCCCCTTCAACATGATGCATTTCAAGGACGTCGTCATCAGTATCTTCTCCAGCATGCCATAACTTGTTTACCTGTCGTAAATGCGAATTAGGGTATTGTCCTAGCTTTTATAAGCATTTACAAACACAAATATATCTAACATAATATACCATAAACAAACAGCATGTATATGAATAAAAGGTTATATGAATATAGCATGGAAATTGAATTTAAAAGCAGATTATGAGCAATAATGTCAGCAATGCAGGACACCAACTGTGTGATTTCAATGCCTACATATTATACTTCACAAACGTTTGGCCACATGCACCATATAAAAATATATAATAGTGATTGATGCAGGAATTGATGAGCCAAATTATGAAGTGAACATACGCAAAAGCCAGATCCATCTCACTAAAATCAATACTTTATTAAGGGTTAATTCTGCAAGCAATCCAGGAAAACATCAATCAAATTGTATTGTTTCCATTCGACTCCAAAGAAAGCAAAAGAACATAATCAATTTCATCATCTGAAAGGCAAACAAACTAAATAATTGCCTCAGCTAGGAAAATAACATACATTGCTCAGAAATTGGAATGCCAACTGACTGCTGTAGTTCTCCTTAATGTACAGAAAAAGTTGTATGATCTGGCACAAGATGCAAAAAATGAAACAACAGCAAAACAGAGTTAAAATGAAGAGGCAAACATAGATCACATAATCAGAATAAAATCAAGCTAAGAACATATAAAAAAGAAAAGCACAGTACATGATCTTTCTCAGTGACATCAATGTAGAAATGAGCTGGCATTAGCATTACTAAATAGAGATTGATCAATTCGAAATTAAGTTTTAACAAAGTGATCAGCAGTTTATCTACCAGTTTCCACATAATACTGTTTTCCTAATTTGCTATATAAATTATTCAATCAGACTAAGTTCATAGGTATAATGCCAAAGCATTGATTTATATTTGAGTGAAATAACCTTGCCAGAAATAGTCTGCCATCCGGACAAACTTCAGATGGACCTGAATCTCACATTCAAATGCTAAAGAAGAAACAGAGGGACAAGCAAGCGAAAATTGCAAGGATGAATAGCAATGCCACTGAATTGCAGATTGTAAACAAGAAAACATTGCAGAACCATAAAGATGTAGTGCATGCCAGAAAAGGTTCCACTGTTTTTTGAGTAAATTAAAGAAATAAAACTATTGGTTCAAAAAAGGAAAGCAATAGCAGCATAAGAAAGCAAATAATTACTATTACCTACTTGAGAAAGTTTCATTATGAACAGAACATAGCATTTTCAATCCAAAAAGGAGAAAAGTCTAAAAGGGTCGGCCTCACTAATAAACGACAAGTTGCAAAGAGCATATACTTATATTTATTATTGAAAGGCTTTTGAATGCCAAAAACTTGGACAGGCTTTCTGCCAAGCAGAAGAACCAGTTGGAGAAGTTGCAGAGAAAAATCAACAGTTACAAATTCACAATGCTCTAACAAATAACATTTTCATTTCTAGAACTAACACTACAAGGATATGATGCCATTCAGTTGCTTAATTTGAATAAATAAAAAAATATCACTCCAGACCTACCCAGATAATAGAGAATTAAGTTCATTCCTAAAAGGAAACATCAATTATAAACAATTAAGCATCATTTTTTTTCATGCTTCTTAAGCTGTTAACTGCTGCTAGGATGGCATGAAATTACCGAACTCGATATATCCTCTCCAACTTTTTGGCTGTCATGCATGGTAGAAGCTGCAGGAAGTTCACGGCCTTCTTCAATAAGCTTGATCATTTTTGAGGAATACAGCAATACTCCAAATCTCATTGGGATGCTACTCTCATACATTGATAGGATCATGTCAATTGTCTGTAAAGTTTCAAGAAAAACAACATTCACACAAATAATTCTAGGGCGAGCTACAAGTAACATTGAAGCCTCTAAATATAGAGATGCCAAATAATTTTGCAAATCCACATGTATGTAAAATCAGCATGCCTTGGCACCACATGATGTTGCAGGATCAATAACATAAACTGCATGGAATAGATTCTTGCGGATGTACCGAAGCTGACCAGGGAAGACAGGCATCAAAATCTACAGCACCATTAAGAATTGTGTCAACGGAGATGAAGATGAAAACAGAACTTTCATTTATTCAAGTACACTAAAAATATATATGTACACAACAAAAACCATTGTGTAAATACAACCTCATTGATGTTGCTCCTCCACCGCCTATACATAGCATCCTCCTCCAAGTTATTAAGGTAATGAACATGAGTTGAACGAAAGTCAACACGGAATGCATTAGACTCAGAAGGACGTGCTGCACTCAACAGCTTCAGAACAGCATCTTGAGGAATCTGAAATATTTTAGTATAAGTAAAGCGCATGAAATTATTTACAGATCACAGGTGTTGATTCATAGCTGTTCAATCATTTTGATGACTACAGCACAAGAAATTGTACAAAAAGGAAAGTGAAAGTGAGATTTATTCAGCACACTCCAAGGAGATTGCTCTGTTTTCTATTACTATCCGGAAAGACATAGCTCATATCATGAGAAGAAAGCACAGAAAAAATAGAAGGATGATAAGCATGCAAAATTAGCGAAAAGTAAATATTTTATTGCCTCCCTAGAGAAGTTATAATAAACTAAAAGATTAAGGTTTCAAACACCACCATGGGTACATTATGAGAAGTAAAACATTATAGCAGATGTTCCTAGTCACACAGTTGGAAGCCACTGGATGCGTAAATAACCAAACAACTCTTAATTCTTAAAATCTCATAAATATAAATTTTATTGCTTTATGTAATTATGAGAGAATATGACATAAATATACAGAACGGCTGCATTATGACAAGTGAAACACAATTGCTGGCTTCCAAGTCACACAATTGGAAGCCATTGGATGTGTATATATCCAATTACCACACTTAATCCTTAAAATCTCATAAATGTCAATTTTATTGCTTTATTTGATTAACAATGAATAAGACACCAAAAAATACCAAAAACTCCAAACAGGCATTCAAATAGAGCACAGAGAAAAGAAGTTTGCTAATATCACCTTCAATTCTGAAAACTGATCAGCCACAGATAGTTCTTCATGGACAAGTTCAAGCAATCTACAAAATCAGTATTAGGTATTCAATATACTACCACATCAACTCAAACAATGTTATCTTACAGCAAAGGTAGGAGTTGAAGTGACAGAGTAAAAACTGGTATTTAACCTATTAAAAACACTTAAATTGAGAAATTTAGTTTTTCAGAATTAACTAGACAGATAAGTCTAACATGAAGGTCACATAACTGGTAAAGATCAATATCTTCAATATTGATCAAAGCACCATTCAGAGCCATTAAAGATTTCCCAGGAGGGACCATCCGCTGGTTTGCAATTATTTCATCCTTAATAGAATCATTGATCTGCATAAAAATAATAAGTAATACAGCTGAGACCTTCAAATGTATACTTAATCCTGAAAAATAATCCAAACATCAACTGGCATATGCCATCCACCTTCATTCGGGACAATGATGAAACTATGCTGGGAAAATTTTGATTGATTTCCTGCATAGACTGTAAAGGATCCAAAGCGTGCACAATCCTTTGGGCTGTTTGATGACCTAAATCTACATATAGTCAAAAGGCACCAGTTAGGACTTGGTATATGTTCAAAAAGCTCAATGTGCATAGATAATCTCCTACATAAAACATGAAATAATTACCCTTCAGTTCCCAGACTTCCAGCGTATCTGATATTGTTGACGATAATAAGTAGTCCCTGAAGGCCATTATCTCAGCAGTTAAGTCAGGCTTGCGTTCCTACAGATTTGAATGTGAAAAAGAACAATCTATAAGTTTAATAATGTTACATGTGACATGTGTGCATCTTATACAATAACCTATCCATATTGCTACACTCATAAGATTCAAAGAGCGAACCAAGATCTTGGAAAATATAAATCCTCTAACTTCTTGACTAAGATCCTCAGTCCTGGGATCCTCCAGACTAACACCTGAAAAATGAGGATAATCATTTCAGTATGCTCTTGATATGTAACAGAAGAAAGCATCTTAACTGTTTAGAAACACAATATAACAAACAAGATAACTGCAAGGCTAAATCAATCAGAAGACGTGATGTCAATCCTCTAAATGACATGAATGCACAAAATAATATCAAGTACTTGCAGGTAGATCGGACCTCTACTAGGCAGGGTTTTTCAGAAATGATACCTGGCTGGCTATTTAACTCCTACACTGATGGATGGTGGTGTATCTCATGTAACTAAAGACTGACCCAAAGGAGTTAAAAAAAAATCATGAGCTACATAACATAGAATTTTCTTACCTGCTTCAGAGTGTTGGAACTCATAAAACGACAAGATGCTTCATAATAAAGAATATGAATAATTAATATTATATTCAAGCACAAAAGAAGGAACTGAGTGCTTGAAATTTAAAATATGACTAAGGCAGCTTAAAATATTCATAAAGAGTACCTTATCTCAATCTTCAAGGGGCAAATAAGAAATTGTTTATACTCATAAAGAAAAAAAAACAAAGATCATTATTGTTCACTTTACAAGCAAGAAATAACAATATTTAAAAAAAAAAAATCATTGGTCTAGTAATGTAGATTTTATGAAGTGTCTTAGGAATCCCAACCAATCTTCTCTAATCTTCTCCATTCATAATGAAAAACCATATCATTGCTACAAATTCAGTCATGATGAGCTGAAGCAATTTTCATAACATGAACCATCTGAGCATATCAAAGTAGCATACTGGAACTATTAACACTTTGGTCCTTAAGTATGTTCCATGTGTAGTCCATCTATAGAAAATACATACTGAAAGTATTAAAGGCAACAAAATCAAGCCACTGTTAAAACATTACAAAGATAACATCTTGAGGTTTATCCAGAATTTTTTCTCACAATGAGGAAAGTGATCACCTTTCTTTATTGCACTGTCGTCCATTGCTTTGTACTCCATATTCTTCAAAGCAAGTTCTACTCCATAACCACCCAAATGTACTGCATCTGATGTACCAATACCCCCGCAATAGCTGGTCACGGCTTGACAACCAGAAGGTAATACAGGTCTAACCACATACTTAGCTTTACCCTATGAGCAAGGGATGGCACATGTAACATGAAAAGGTAAGAATAGGGTGAAGAATACTAAACATAACAAGAAGTATATTTCTGGATTCAACTCACAGAAAATGATAAACAACAAGATTAAGAACTAACCAACAGGGAAAAGGAACTTTATGAAAGGCAAATACTGAATCATCAAACAGTCCAGTAGTTCAAACAGTCTTAAACATTGAAAATTTGATGCTTACTCCAAAGATTCATCCAAAAATTGTTCAACGTTTACACAATTTCAAATGGGAACGGACATTCAAGGACCAATATCTGATGCCATTTACACAAACAAGAAGTTTAAAACTTTAGAACATAAGAGTCTGCCCTACACTCCCAACTAATCAGTGCCCTCTTTTCTTGAGCCCAAAGCCTATAATTCCAAACCATACACTGATTAAATAAGAACCCTGGAAGATCTTCTGCTGAACTCTAAACAATACATGCTAAAAATCTCAGATTGCCAACTTAATAATTAATATAAAACTCCTAGGCGCTCTAGAGAAGATCAATATAAATACAAATGAAAACACAATTAAAGAACAAAGTGTGCATATAACCACGTCAAAATACAGAGAAAATTGGAATTTATTTACAATTAATGCACTTCCACATAAAGAGGTACCTTCTTCGCGTATTCCGCAAGTACAGCATGGAACTCACTGAAGCATTCGGTCCCAAGAGCTCCATATAAAATAGCAACTGGTGCAGAAGCATTGGAACCAACATATATATGATCAAAGTCAAAGAGCTCAGGCTGTTCTGGAGTATCCAAGGCACTGCAACATATCATTTCACATGTAAAATCCCTAAAAACAAAATTAGGATACAACAGCAGACCAAATGATCAACAATGTGACTTACTGTTTGGTCGAGTCTAGCCATGGCCTTAGCTCCGAAACTTTAAAAAGCAAGGTACTACCATTGTCTACCCAACAACAACTCTTTCTTTCTTCACCATTGCCTTCATCTTCCATGGGGAAAGATGATAATGAATCCTCAGCCAACTGCTGGTAAAGCACCAGTCTTGGAGAAGCCGAACGAAGAGTAAGAGAAAACTCCAAGACTGAGCCCAAGTGCTCACTTAGCAGTGCACGCCCGTCATCAACAATCTTCTGAACACAGCATTTGGCTGAAGAACACTCAGAAGCCTTGTCTGACTGCATCCAGCCTTCAGCAAACTTCCAAAATAAGCCCTTCCATTCTTTCGACAGCAACTCACTATTCAACCAATTTATACACATTGTTAAAGCTCCCACCGAGACAAAATTCTTTATATGCTTCATAAATCAAGTCGCACTTAATTAACAGAACCAAAAAAATTTCAAGAATAGCATTAATTAAAACATTACATTGTTCATATAAATCTCATTTAGATATCACTAGATAAATCAAAGCCAGAAATCCAGCAAACAAATAACAATTTGCAGCTAAAACTAAGCCAAAAAAAGATTCGAAAACAATTTCAGGAGAAAAAAGTTACCCAGCTTCAAGAAGCAATGGGGTACCCGGCCACTTGGCCCGGAGCGAGACCTGGACATTCTTAGGCCTGCGACTCTCGGCAGCACCGGAACCAACAGCAAGGCTCAAGAAGAAGACAACGATCAATACCAAACCAAAAACCCTAGCACCAATCCTCCTCTCCATCTCCGAATTCGAAGAAACCTCTTCACGATCACAAAGAAGAACAACACATCATAGATTCAAAAACCCCATTCCTGAATCAAAACAAACAGATCTAGGGTTAGTATTCGCGATCGAGAACTAGGGTTAGGGTTTCAAGATCACCTTCCGATCTTCTCGGAGGAAAGCACCAGTGGACTTGGCCGTGGACTCCGGGAAGCGCTTCTGAAGATCGAAGGGCACTATTTATAGAGGAATAAGCGAACAACGAGAGCTTAGAGAAACATATGGACCGTTAGATCGTGATCTCGCCTCGAGATATGTTGATGCTTCTGTTTCAACCGTTAGATTTGGATACGGATTCTTGGAAACCCGATGTGGGAATATGCTTTTGATCCGATTAGTTTAAACCGTTGGATCGGATTTGTTGTTTCTTGATTTCTCATATCAACGGTTGAGAATTCGTGTGGAGCACTAAGTGGATTCGGGTCCAACCCGATATGGATATTGGATACCCGCATGTGGTTTTCATTTCGGATTCGGAGCTGTAATGAGATGAATCCGTTAAGAAAATATTGAGAAAATTATTTTTTTGTCTTTAAAATTATTTCAAGTTCGTTGATTGAACTTTATTTTATGTTTTTAATGAAATATATTAAAAATATATAAATAATTAAAAATATATATATATTCATAATTAATCTAATAAAAAATAATTAAAAAAATACTATAATTACATTTACCTCCAAAACATCCAATAAAATGCATATTTCTCAAATTTAGATTTACACGTCCTTGAAATCAAATGCAGTATTTTCAATTATATCCCACCAAACAATACTTTACAATAACACATAACTGGAAAATTCACTAGATTTACAATTGCATTCAACGAAACACGATAGTTCATAGGGCTCATAAAATACAAATTTGAAGATGAACACAAACAACACATTCACTCAAAATGAAAGACTTGAAGCATTCACAATCACATGAATCCTTGTGTTTTCGAGTTTTTCTCGGCTTTCTGAAGCATTCTTTGACCAGCAAGGAACTCTTGATACCATTTCGCAGATTGTTTCGGAGTTCTCTTCAATGTAGCCCAGTCGACATGGAAAAGACCAAAACGTACCGTGTAACCATACAACCATTCAAAACTATCCATTAGAGACCATACGAAGTAACCCCTCACGTCGGCTCCTCGCCTACAATCATATATATATATAGTTACAAACTTACAGTAAGTTGTTACCTTAATAGATCGTTACTTTATATAGTTATATCCTAAGCATCATTTCAAGTACATTGTGACTTTGGTGAAACTAAGAGATCTCTATCGATGTTAGTAAACAGAAGTTAAGGCTGATTAATTGCTTGCATTGACATTGGTTAAAATTTGTCAGCGATCATAGAGTTCAAAATTACCTCATGGCTTTCGCCACGTAACTGAGATAGTCATGAATAAAATCTATTCTGTCGGTGTCGTTCACTATATCATCCTTCGATGTGTCATTGCTGTTCTTCTGGCTTAAACCTGATAAGATATAACTCAAATTTAGAAAGAAAAAAAAAAAGACAATGTAAAGCATAGAGCTTTTTAGATATATATACCATTTTCAGTGATGTACATTGGCGTGTTGTTGTATCTTTCTTTGAAGTACATAATCATCTTTTCAATACCATATGGAACCACGTACAAAGATTTCATCGGTGTCTGTAATATCATCAACACCTTATGAAATCACAATGTGTTCAAATGTATTGTTGCATAAGTTGGTATAACAATGCAAACATTCCTTAAGATTACATTTTGTTGATATTTTGATTTCATTATATCTTACCGGAGGTCCAATTAGCTGCCCATTTATTTCGCCGCTCGCGAACACCAATGCATTTCCATTATATTTGTCCAACTCACAGTGAGAAAATATGCAATCTTGAACATAGTGAGTTGTGTAGTGATTAATTCCGATGAAATCTATTTTGTGACGTAGTTTTATTCGGTCTTCCCTTGTGAATGTTGGTAATTTTGATCCTAAGATTTCCCGCATTTCAGTCGGATAATCACCGAGAATTATAGGATCGAGAAACCTGTACCAAAACAGAAGAAAATTATTTCTTGCACTGCCATGCTAAGTAAAACGCTACGACGCACTTTGTTAATTCTCATTTCGATAATATTGAAGATATGAAGCAACTTAATTACCATCCGATATCAAAGGCTAAAGCCCGTTGAGCTGCTATATAATCATCTGAAATATTCCTAAGTGGCTCATACCACCTGGAATTCAACACAAGCCCAATAACACCTCCTTGTTTCATCTAAAAAAGATAGTTTGAAAGTCGAAGTTAGTATTTGTAATAGACGAAGATGATTTAGAACAATTAAGTGAGAGAGCTTTCATACCAGCAAACTCTTACCTGATAATTCGATTTATAGATATCGACAGCAATTGCATGGGAAAGAATACTATTATGGGCTGCAATGTAAGGCTCGCGAGTGGAATCTCCAGAAGTACAATTTCCAAATGGCTGCGAACAATGACTGGGAGGGTAGCCTCCAGTGGCATAGCCAAACTTCAGTATGAGGTTTGGTTCATTGATTGTTATCCAATATTTTACTCTATCACCAAATTCTTTGAAACAAACTTCAGCAAAGTATCCAAAATCCTCCCTGTAAACCAAATTTTTTTAAAAAAAAAAGATCAATAGGTTTAGGTTTAAGTACTACTTTCAATTAAAGCTTGTATGCAACTCTTCCAATTGGTTCAAGCGTGCGAGATTTTTAGAAATGCAAAACTAATGAACAACAGGAAAATTGGTGTTGATTTATACTGTATTTCTGAACTCAACCATGCACCATATCTATCTTGAAGCTCTTGAGGAAGATCAAAATGACATATCGTTACAACCGGTTGAATCCCTGTTTCAACAATTACATGCTATAATGATTGCTAATTTCTGACCTGTTTCATGTATACATTAATTAGGAAAATATGCAAAGAAGATACAAATACCTTTGCTCAATAGGGCATTTATGATGTTGTTGTAAAATTCAACACCCTCTGTATTAATCCCTCCAAACCTTCCTCCTGTTTACCAGAAAAAGAAGAGTGCCTTTATTTTTGGGGGCCGGGAAAGCACTTAATAACAAGAAAATAATATTATTGAGTAATAGAACTCACTTGGAAGAATTCGGGACCACGAAATAGAGAACCTGTATGCATTAATGCCAAGGGAATGCATCATCTTGACATCTTCCTGTACACAGAATACATACTTATATCCATAAGTTCTCTAGTTTCACTAATTTTTACACACAAAGACGATGACACTGCAGCCAGTGCTTACCAAATAGTGGTGATAATGGTCATCGGCAACATCTCCATTGCTCCCATCTGTAATTTTACCTATTATAATAGATCCAATGGCATCAAGAACACAATTAAACTTGTCTTTAAACACAGAAAAACATAGAAACAGACTCATATTAAGTAATTCAACATCCTATAAATTAAAGATGTGTTGATTTCAATTGTCCGGTATTCAATAAATTGAAAGATGCATCACAAGATACAAACTTGTTCACCCAAATACAACAATTAGAGTTGCAACATATGTCTAATTCTTCATCCTCAAGGAACAAAACAGAATCTAAGGATCTTTTAATCCTGGATATATAAACAATATAACACAGTTCAATTCATTCACTCCCTTAAAACTTCAAATATCATCTATAACAACAGCACAATATGTAAACCTCTTAACACTAAACTGTTTCTAAAGTGAGATCACTTGCTGCATAAATCACCTTGAAAATGAGAAAAAGAACAAAATATATTCCCAAATTGTTGGACTGTTGTTCCCTTCCAATTCAATCTTTCCCTTGATATCAAACCACACAGATGCTAAAACATGAGCATATCTTATGACAAAGTTGAATCATTTGCTGCATAAAAAAAACACCTTGCAAATGGTCATATTTTTTTATCCCTTCCAACTCAATCATACTCCTCAACAGAGATACTCAAAAATCAACAAAGTTAAATCATTTACTGCATAAATCACCTGGTAAATGAGAAAAAACATCCCAAATCGTCAAGCTTTTATTTCCTTCCAACCATGCACCTTCAATCTGGCCAAAAAAAAGGAAAAGGACATTTGCCACTTGCCATTAAATGCTATGCAATATCCAATTCAAAAACTAAAGCTTTTCAGTGACAAACACTGCATTTTGGAAAATCATCCACTAAACCAGAATGAAAACAAACAATGCTGATCTGTACACACACACACACACAAATACCTGATAACAAGAAGTTGCAGTTCCAAAAAGAAAGGAATCTGGAAACTGGTTCCTATGAAGGCTGCCAGAAACCAAGAAGAGCTGAAGGAGCTGGAAGATCAAGGCCAATCCCAAGTTTTTCTTGCTCTCCATGATCCAAAAATCCAAGCTTTTTCCAATCTAGACAACTTTTGCTGTGGTTGTGGGCCTTGTGCAGGTGTACTCTAATGGTTTTAATGGTTGGTACTTGGTAGGTGTATTAATTAATTATAATTTGGATTTATTTGATGTTAACCTTTATTTAAAAATAAAATAAAAAATTGTTTTCATAAACCAACTGTTATTAACAAAGCAACATTTTTAGTAAAATTAATGAATCATTACATCAAATTTTTTGCTTACACGTTTACTTTATCAAGTGTCAAAAACTAGATAGATCAGACCATCTTATTTTTACGTAAATTTTTTTTATATATACATAAAGACATACGTTGATCACGTATATATCAATAATAGATGTTGTTGTCGATATATGTCTAATTTTATACTAATCGATTTTTCTTCTTTTAACTTGTGAGTGATAGATGTGGTTTTTTTATATAAGTCAAATAAATTTATTTATTAATTTGTCATTCTCAATAACTTTTGATATCTATTTTAATATTCTCATCTCAGTCTTAGTTATTATTTTAGTATATTATTTATTAACCACTTGACATTTTAATTGGTCCAATTAACAATAGTTTTATAAAACTTAATTATGTTACAGTCGATCCCAAGTCTGAATAAAAACAATAGAGCTATTGCGCATCTGTTATTTTTTATCTGTCATTTTTAAATATCAAGAAGTATTTTTTTCCCAAAATGACCCTAACACTCAATTCAATTCTTTTTTTGAAATTTAATATGAAAAAAAAATGAATATGTAAATTATGGGTAATTTTAAAAAAATAACTAATTTTTTATTAAATTATGTTAAATAACTAATTTTTTAATACGTGAGATTCGGTTATTCTGATAAAAAAAAAATGGATGAAGTAATAATTAATTTTTTTATATAAAAAACACTAGATTTGACCAGATCTTTAGTTACAGACATGTGCTTACACAGCTGAGTTCTCCTGAGGAATCTAACTCTACAAATGATGAGCATGTTCAACTTTCACAGTTCTTTATTTTCATAATAGTGTAGAGTTAATCCATATTTCACCTGAGTGAAAGGGACTAAAAAGTTTTGCCCGCAGTTAAATTTTTGTCAAAAATAAACATAAACATTAAATTTAAACTAAATGGTGATAGTCAACGAGTGAAATAAAAAATTAAATATTATCAATTTTAAAAAAAAGTTTTTATTTGTTTTTTATGCACTGACAGTAATTTTTTTAATGACAAATTGGGACCATTATTGTGTTTTATTGGACCAGGTCACTTAATAAATAATCATAGAATCTAAATGCAACAGATGAAAATTTAAAAAATATCTTCGTGTCGTTATATGTAATTGTCTATATTATATGCTGATCTCATTGATTAATTAATTAATTAGATTATGAATAAGAAAATTGATTCGCATGCTTCATGATTTTTATTCATTTATTTGTTGATATGACATAAAAAATTATAAATTTATTAAATCAATTAAAAGGAAGAAAAAGACAAACAACAAAGTGCTTTTTTTTTCTCTATTCCTCATTTAGGTTGATAAAGTAGAATGAGATAATGACATTCATTTAACCAAATTTAACCAAAAAAAAAAAGAATTAAAATTGTGTTTTACTTATGTTTACATTTGTTTTTATTGAAATATAGAAATGTTCAATTTAACCGTTACATTTTTATAAATTTGTTCACTTTTTTAGTCTTTTAATCCAATATAATGATTGATGGGGTAAGGCATGTGTCATATTATGTTCATACATATATGATGTATATAAATAGATATATATATATATATATCTATATATATCTATATCTATATAAGGGTAAATATCTATTATGCACGAACACAAAATTATTGTTCTATATGAATGTTTGATAATTACCCGTTAAATCATCATTTAATGTCCATTACTTTTATATAGAATTATACAAAATTATTGTTATTTACTACACATAATTGCTATTTAGTGTTGTCCATGGGACGATAGTAATTATTAGATATAAATCTAATAGCACAGTGGGGTGTTTTACACTTGAAATCTAATTACGTCTTTAAATGATGTGCCTTCTATATACATAGGAATTAAAAGTGAGTTTTTATTACAATAGTGAAGTAAAATCTAAAAAATTTTTATTTTAAATTTTTAAATATTCAAATAACACCAATTTTTTATTCAATAAAAAACACTTAAAAGTCAATACGCAAAAACTCAAATTAAAGCAACAACAGATGAGTATAACTATATTGTTTTACTATATTAGTAGATGAAATACAGTAAAATCTTCCCATGCTATACTTAATTTTATACGTAAATAACAATTTATAACAAACAAAACACATTTTTACATATAAAATTACTTACTGAAAATGAACAAAAAATTCCTCCAAAGTTCAGGTATTCATAAAAAAACCCCATGACTTTGAGTATTCCCAAAAGGTCATTCATTTTCCTGACAGGTTATTTTTCAGACCTCTGACATAAAAGTGATTGATGTTGACATAAAGATAGCAGATGTTAATTGGGTTGGCTCTCAGTTTTTAAGCGAAAACAGCAAATTTTAAGCGGAAACCCATAATTTTAAGCGGAAAAGTCAAATTTTAAACGCAAATGTGTTATATATTAAGTGAAAACTTATGTGGTTAAACAAAAACACGCTATGTCAAATAGAAACTATATATTTTAAGCGGGAAGTACATGTTGTAAAATAGAATAAATTAACGGAGTAAGCTGCATTAATTGAAAAGTAAATTGTAAGGATTGAAAAGTAAACTGTCAAAAAAAGGAGGGACTGTCCGATAAATTCAAATGTCAGAGGGTCTGTCTGGGTTGTTTTGAAACTTTCAGGGACTAAAAAATAATTTTCCCAATTACTTACTTTACAACCGTTTATATCTATTTACTGGTATTTTGGTATTTCTTTAAAAAAACGAAAAGAAAAAAAAAAAGTATAATATCTAAATTGGTCCTTTTACTTTTCTCTCCCTTCCCTTTTGGTTCCTCTGCTCAGAAATACTCCCAACTAATCTCTCTACTATTAAAAATATACCCACTTAGAGAGAAATATTCATAACTAATCCCTCTACTTTTGAAAATAGGACTAAGTGAAGGGACTAAGTGAGCTCATTTTCAAAAATAGAGGGACTAGTTGAGAGCATTTCTCCCTAAATGGGCAAATTTTCAAAAGTAGAGAGACTAGTTTGAAGCATTTTCCCCTGTGGGCAAAATTTCAAAAATAGAGGGACTAGTTTGAATCATTTTTTCTAAGTGGGCACATTTTGGTATCACCAAAATAGTCCTTGTACTTTTCTCTCTCTTCCGTTTTGGTCCCTCTACTCAAAAATGCTCCAGGCAAGTCCCTTTACTTTTGAAAATGTGCCCACTTAGTTAGAAATACTCCTAACTAGTCCCTCTACTTTCAAAAATGTGCACACTTAGTCCCTCTAGTTGGACCATTTTTAAAAATAGAGGGACTAACTGGGAGCATTTTTAACTAAGTGGGCACATTTTCAAAAGTAGAGGGACTAGTCGGGAGCAATTCTGAATAGAGGGACCAAAAGGGAAAAGAGAGAAAAGTAAAGAGACAAATTAGGTATTATACCGCACATTTTCAAAAGTAGAGAGTAGAGATTAATTGGGAGCATTTCTGAGTAGAGGGATCAAAAGGGAAAAGAGAGAAAAGTAGATGTACCAATTAGGGTATTATAAAAAAAAAAAATCATGGGCTTCATGCGCTTTGGTGGGCTGCACTGTGACCCGGCCCATTGAATTTTTCGACGCGTGCGAAGCAATACGTGTCAGCGAAGGGAAGTCTTAACAGCGAACGAGAAGAAGAAGAGAGCGAAGAAGAAGAGTTGTTCTTTTCTAGGGTTTCCCTCTTCCGCTCTCCGCTCTCTAGAGGAATGGCGTGGAGATCTCTCGGCAAATTCGTGTCCCAATCCCTCTCCGTCGGTGGCCGGTGGCAGCAGCAGCAGCTCCGCCGACTCAACATTCATGAGTACCAGGTCCGTTTCTCGATCTCGCCTTCAATCCGTGATTTTCTCTATTGATCGGAGAGGATATGATTTGTGTGCTGGTAGGGTGTTTTATGGGTTGTTTTGGGTGTTGGCAGGGTGCTGAATTGATGGGCAAGTATGGGATTAATGTCCCTAAGGGAGTGGCTGTGGCATCAGTTGAGGAGGCAAAGGAGGCTGTTCAGCGGGTTTTTCCTAATGAAAAGGAGGTATTTTGATGATTAATCTGTTGAGAACCGGCAGTTTCTTTGTTTGATTAGAATAATGCATCTCTTATATTTTCCTTTTTTTTTTCTCTCTCTCTTTTTTGGTTGCCAATGACGAATTTTCTTGAGTTAATGAATATCTAGTTCTAAAGAATTTATTCTCCAATGAAAAGGAGGTATTTTGATGATAAATATGTTAAGAACCTGCAGTGATTAAACACCTGATATATAGTTTTGCACCCTTTTTTGTGGCAAATTGCCTATTTTTCTTTGATTCATGAATTTTTATGTGAAGGTTGTCTTCAACAATGAAAAGGTGGTTCCTTGTTGATGAAATAAATCAAGAACCTGCTATGTTTTGGTTTGATCAGAATAATGTTTCTCCTGATGTATATCTTTGCATCTCTTTTCCCAGCAAATTGCTTATTTTTCTTGTGCTCATGAATATTTTGTTGTAAGAACCTGTGAAGTGTGATGTTTTGCTTTGATATTAGAATAGCATATCATCTCTTGTAATACTAGCATAGTTGTTGTGAATGACCTTTTTTGTCCGAGTTCATGAAAATTTAGTTGGAAACTTAGATTATGGTGTTTGGTATTGTTGCAGGTAGTTGTCAAAAGCCAAATTCTTGCCGGTGGCAGAGGTTTGGGAACCTTCAAAAGTGGGCTAAAGGGCGGTGTTCATATTGTGAAAGCTGAAGAGGTGGAATCTCTAGCTGGTATGACATTCTGTGTTTGATTTTTCCTTCGGTTTTATCATTTTAATGTGATTGAATAGCCTTCTATCTGTTCCTAATTTTAATATTCAGCATTGTTGTGTTCCTAATGCTCTGACTTATTTTGTACAGGAAAAATGCTTGGCCAGATTCTTGTCACCAAGCAAACTGGTCCACAAGGAAAAGTTGTGAGCAAGGTTGGTTAGAGATCACTGACTTTTGCAATAGAAAACCAATATCTCAACCAACTTATCTGTCTGTGTTTTTCCATATGTAGTAAAATGATCTCGTAAACTATGTTTTATAAGTTCTGTGTATTAATAAAGCGTCTGTGTTATTCCTATTATGTTTTCTGACATAATATGCTTGTTCTGAAAATCATTCTTAAATATTTTATTTTGTCAAATCTAGTCTCATGTTTTCCCTGGATAATTATTGATGCCACTCTTTTCTCTTGATATAGGTGTACTTATGTGAGAAGTTGTCCCTTGTTAATGAAATGTACTTCGCAATTACACTTGATCGCACAACTGCTGGTCCGGTATGCTCTCAAATTAAGTGCTAAGCTTTGTTTTTCACTTTCCTTCTTTCTCTCATCTGATATGACACGCTAATCTCTTGAAACATGGTTTTTGAGTTTCTAGAATAATTGTTCTCTTTTATTCCATTTCATTTATATCTTTTTCACCAGCTTATTCTAATGCCTATGAAGCCTGAAAGATGATTCAACTTTTGAACCATGTTGCTCTATCTTTTGGATGACGCTCTTACAAAAATCCATTATTCTTCCTATTTTATATAATTTCTTTTTCAATATCAAGTTATTTGCTGAAGCTTTTGTTGATTTTCAAAAGCATATTTTTTTTTAATCCTGTTAGGCATCAAATGCATCTGAAAACTGAAAAGCCGCCAAAGGGAAACTTCACATCTAGGCAATCGTTACTTTGGAAAATTTTTCTTCCTCTCTTGGAATGTCTTCTATGTATGTCTGTGCCAAATTCATATGTGCACCTTTCTTTGCTAGCACAATCTGTGAGACCAAGCAATGGTGTCACTCACCTTTTGAGATTCTTATTGTAAATTTCAGATTATCATAGCCTGTAGAAAGGGAGGAACTAGCATTGAAGATCTTGCAGAAAAGTACCCTGATATGATAGCCAAGGTAAAGATATGTGCTTTCAATGAGGGGGCCTATGGAATAATTGTTGATCTGGATCCTTGTTTTATATTTAGCGTAACATGCTCTAGATTTGTATTACAACCTTTGTTTCTTTCAATGTGAAGGTGCCTATTGATGTTTTTAAAGGAATCACAGATAAAGATGCTGCTAAAGTTGTTGATGGTTTGGCACCAAAGGCTGTTGATAGGAATGCTTCAATGGAACAAATTAAGAAGCTGTACAAACTATTTTGTGAATGTGATTGTACATTGTTGGAGGTAATGCCATGGAAAAGATCTGCAGAGCACAATTCCCAGTGCATAATGTTAATCATAAGTTTTTGATTGTTTCTACTTCTCTCATGCAAATTATTTCCTTTGGTTAGATAAATCCGCTTGCTGAAACCGCTGATAACCAGCTAGTGGCAGCAGATGCCAAGTTGAACTTTGATGACAATGCTGCTTTTCGGCAAAAGGAAGTATTTGCTCTCCGTGATCCATCCCAAGAGGACCCTAGAGAGGTGAGATGGTTTGTGATAGGGTATTTATTTAATGGTTCTTTTGAAAGGTTGTCCATATCTGATTGTATTCTGTGCAAACTATAGCATAATTCATGTTTATAGATGGCTGACCATGACATGATTTCAAGCTTGCTTTGCAACCATGTTGATTGTTCTTTCAGAAAATATTGTTTCTTTCATTTAAGTTCTGTGCTTGGATTTCTTTTCCTCTTTCAGGTTGCTGCTGCAAAAGCAGATTTGAACTATATTGGCCTGGATGGAGAAATCGGATGCATGGTGAATGGTGCAGGATTGGCTATGGCTACAATGGATATAATAAAGTTGCATGGTGGTACCCCTGCTAATTTTCTAGATGTTGGTGGAAATGCTTCAGAAGGCCAGGTCCAAATTTCTGTTCTATATTATCTCTGTTTTAGTTTTTGTTGTTGTTAACTTATTACTGGCTCAAATACTGTATTAGTTTTACTTTTTAAATGAAATGGTCTGAAACTGTAATACAGAACTTTATCAACTGAATTTCATATTTTTTTCTGTTCTATATTATCTCTGTTTTAATTTTTGTAGTTGCTAACTAATTACTGACTCAAATACTGTATAACTTTTACTTTTTAAATGAAATGGTCTGAAACTGTAACACAGAACTTTATCAATTGAATTTCATATTATTTCTGTTCTATATTATCTCTATTTTAATTTTTGTAGTTGTTAACTTATTACTGACTCAAATACTGTATAAGTTTTACTTTTTAAATGAAATGGTCTGAAACTGTAACACAGAACTTTATCAACTGAATTTCATATGCTTCTGTTGAATATTATTAATAGCTTCTTTTTGTTTCTTGGTTGTGCCAGAATGCTTTCTCATTCCTTAATTAATATATTTATGTTTCATGTTGCTTATCAGGTTGTGGAAGCATTTAAAATATTAACATCTGATGATAAGGTGAAGGCAATCTTAGTCAACATATTTGGAGGAATCATGAAATGTGATGTGATTGCAAGTGGAATTGTCAATGCTGCAAAGCTGGTATATTTTTCTTAATGTGTCTTAATATCTTTGATATAGACTCTGATTTTCAGCATATCTTCTCCCATTCAAGGTTATCTACATTTTAATTGAACAAGTAGGAAATATCGAAAATATTCTTGACAAGTACCAATAAAGAGTTACTGTAATCTCAATTTGAAGTTCAACCGTATTGTGTATTATGATTTTCTTGACAATAGTGATGTAAATCATACAAGAGTGTTTGTGCTGATGAAGATTGATTTCCATGCTCTTTAACAAGTACAATTCGGTTCTTATTAGCACGAAATGTTCTAATTAAGGTGGTTACAAACTGCAATTTATTGGTTTCTACTTTATCTGCAGGTTTCTTTGAAAGTACCTGTTGTTGTTCGTTTAGAAGGCACCAATGTCGAGCAAGGGAAGAGAATTCTCAAGGTAGTAAAATTTAGTATTAATTTATGGCCTTTTAGTCTCCGCTACTGGTGCAACTTATTCGATCTTGAAAATACGATTAATGATGTTTTGTGATACCAATTTTAATGTATAGGAAAGCGGAATGACTTTGATAACTGCCGAAGATTTGGATGATGCAGCAGAGAAAGCAGTAAAAGCTGCCGCACAATAGGCATCCCGACACCATTCCCGGTTCTTTCATTTCGATGAGTTCCCCAATTGTGTGATGATTTAATACGAGATTCACTTCTCACAATAAAGTCATTCGGTTTATCACCGTATCGGCTTAACAATTTTGCACTGCAACTTGCTTCATGTTTATTGACAAGACAATTGTTTGTGTATTTCTCAATGTTTTAGTATACTATTCAATCTACAAGTGAAATTTATCCATGCTCTGTTTCCTGGTTCATTGCAATCAAGACTTGGGAATAGTTTTTTCATTCACAAATGATACTTAGTTCAGAGTTTGAACATCATTGCAAATGTTTATTCATAGCATAAAATTACAAATGAAACTTGTTCATTTATGATTGATTCTGAATTTCACTGTTCTTATTCTTCAGTCATGCATTGTTTTCATACTCTTTGCAATCCTTTTAGCCAAACAATAAGCAGTTGCTTGTATTGTGATCATAGGATTAACTCCAATTGCACTTGGAAGCACACTTCCATCACAAACAAACAATCTATCTGCTTCCCAACTCTCACCGTTCTCATCGACGCTTCCTTCGTCTTCATTTCTCCCCATTCTGCAACTCCCCATTTGATGTGCAGAAGGATATATACTCCAAACTTCGTCTTTTTTTCCTGGTCCTCCAACAGCACCAACACAATCCAAGAACTCCTCCAATTCTTCCTCCTTCATCCCTTTGCATTCAATCCTTTGCCCGTCACTCCGATAAGTCCCGACTTCCACCGCTCCGGCAGCAATGAGAATTCTAAGTGCTCGTCTTAGTCCCACCGTCAAGTTCTCTTTGTCGGTTACACTCATTCTGTACCTTACTCTACCTTCATCTTCAACTGTCCCTAAACCTTCATCTCTGATTAGTACAATGAGGTGTGCCATTCTGCTGTATTTCAGCATTCTCTCCTTCATGTCTCTCCCTGAATTCCAAGGAAACAATCCTGCCATTGAAGCTGGTCCTAGTGCCGGTGTTTCGATGATTGCTCGCGAAGAATTCATGTTCGAATCATCAGCTTTGACATCATGCAGTGATGTTATTATTCCACCCTCAAACACTTTGCCACTAATGTTTGTTTCTTTTTACGGGAAAGTATCCCCATGCAAACATCACAGGATGGAGATGAAGGTTCTTACCGATGTTTTTATTCTTTAGGCCGCTCCGCATTAGTAAAGCTGGTGTCAAGAGTGATCCACAAGCCGAAATTGTTATCTTTGATCGAATCTCTAGTTTCTTCGTCATAGTTTCACTCAAAGGATTTGCCACCAATCCTACACATTTCATCGCCTTTTTCTCACCGTGTTTGTTCTCCTCAAACACAAGTCTTTCGGCTTTGCATCCTGCTATGATCAGTGCACCATTATTAACTGCATCAACAAGCCAAGTAGTATCAGTCCCTCGTTTTTCTCCGGTCTGACAACCATAGCCACAAGTACCGCAGAAATGTCCTCCCGGAGAGTTCCTCGCCACCGAATTCACATCGAGACCAAGATTATTACAACCTTTTCGAAGAACCTTATTCTGAAATCCTTCTTCGAAACAACTCTTGGTAACTCCAATCCTTTCGCTCACTGCATTCATTGCAGAAACATACTCTGAACTCTTAAAAAGATTTAGTTGATGTTTTTTACTCCATTCATCAAGAACATGTTCTGGTGTTCTAATGCAAGCAGACCAATTAATAGCGGAGCCGCCGCCAACTGTTGATCCTGCCAAAAGCATCATCTTTCCATCAATGCTACCAAACAGACCACCAGATTCATACAATTCCGACATCGAAGGTCCTTCAATGGATGTATAATCTTCAAAAGTAAAGTAATTCCCTTTCTCAACCACTATAACTTTGTAACCGGAACTTGCGAGCAATGCTGCTGCAACACCACCACCGCAACCTGAACCGACAATCACAACGTCGCATTCAACTTTGTATGCTTTCCCGCCTCCGTCTTCGATCACTTTCAGGCCTTTCTGAGTGAGTGAATTCTTAAAAGATAAGTCATTGAGCTTTGTAGCTTCGATCATCCCCTTTTGCAAAGGCCTCTCTGTTTGATTTCTGTTCGGCTTCTCCTCTGATGGCAAACTATATCCAATTGCTTTCCATGTTGCATTCTCCGAATTCTCATTAGTCTGAAATCAAATGAAATCAAATCAAAGGATTGCATTCCGTTTAACTGTCAGCTAGCGCACTTCGAGGCCAAAATTAACATTTCATTTTTCCTTTTCCTCTCTTCTTCAACTTTAATAATACATCGAGAGATTGAATTACATGATATCGGGATAGAAATACTTACAATGGAGTAGAAGGTATAGAAACAGAAGATCTTGGCCACAACAAAGACAAGCTTCAAAAGAATAAAGCGCTTTTCTTTCGACCATCTGTTAAGGACTTGTTCTCTCTTATCTAAAGGCATGTCTGAGAATTTGTCGATGAATGGGAAAGCTCTGGATAAACAGAGAGTTCCACAGAGAAGAAGTGTGCCAAGTCTGATAGAAAGAAGCCATAAGACTACCTTAAACAAGGGTACAACCTCTTTGATTCCCCTCTTTTTCACCAGCTCCGCAACCTGTCAAATGCTATGTTTATGATCTTATTCAGAAGAACTAAGAAAAATCAACAACTTTGTAGTTTAAATTTGCCATTTAAACACTGTACTTCCACATTCGTTGCAATTCAAACTATTTGTCCATTTTTCTGTCAAACTGTCATTGACTAATAATGATATGGCAATCCATCGGCAATGCGAATTGGCAAGTCCATTTCGATTTGAATTGCTATGTCAGCGGGAAATAATAGATAGAAAGTCTAAATCACAACACATGTGAATATATTATGTGGACTTTGATACAAACCAAAAGTTTTCACAAATAAGATGAGAAACACAGACTTATATATTCAAATCTATATTTACCAAATTAACTGATGTGGGACTATTTGTTACTCCAACAAATACAATACTAAATTGGTAAAGTTGAGACTTCAAAAATTAGCGGTGAAATGGAAGGCAAACTACATAGTTCGAAAGGGGTAATTTTCATCAAAAATTATCATTGCTTTTGACATTGATGAGCTTTCAAACTGTTTCTAGTTTCTGTTCAGAAAGATATATATACATATAAAGAACATGGAGCAATTAAGAACAAAAGTATAGGTTACATCACTTGCCCAGAATCAAATTTCAACAACCTCTATTCAATGCACCAGTATAGTTTTGAAGAACACTTATATCTAAAAGGGAAATTCAACACTCCATTCAATGCTACCTAACAGTGTGGGTCTTTTTTTGTCAACTCTTACCTAGAAGGGAAGACAACACTCTAACCCATGTTTTGACTAAATATATAGAAATAGGGAGATTGCTGTAGAGAGAAAAAGATACATAAATGAACAAATCAGTAACTGCATTCTGGAGAAATATAGCTACACTTAAAGAACAAGATTGGATGTATGTGTGCAATAGAGGAAAGAGTAAATTCATTAGTGAGAAATCTAGTACTAAAAACACTGTAAAAACAAGGGATAAAGAGAGAATGATATATAAATGGATTAGTTTTACTGGTAAATTCAAGCCAAAAACTAAATTCGTTCCAAGTAACTACTGTAAAAACCAAGTGAGAGAGAGAAAGAGAGAATGGTGAGCATAAATGAAACACTACCAAAGTGAAAAACATTGTAAAAGTAAATGAGAGAAAAAGAGTTAAATGAACTTCCAGTGAATTCATTCTTGAGCAATCTAGCACCACAAAAATACATAGTAAAACCAAGTGAGAAAATGATATATGAATGGATAATTACTAGCAATTCACGCCAAACACTAAATTCATTTTTGTGACATATCTAAGTAACTACTGTAAAAACAAGTGAGAGATACTATAAAATTCACAACAAAAAGTAAAGAAAGGTAAATGGAATGGTAGTAAATTCATTCTTGTGCAATCAATTACCACAAAAACACATAGTAAAAACAAGTGAGAGAGAAAAGAAAGATAATGGTGAACATAAATGAAAATAATAAAAAACACTGCAAAAGTAAATGAGAGAGAGAGAGGGAGAGAGAGAGAGAGATAAATGGAATGGCAGTAAATTCATTCCTGAGCAAACTAGCACCACAAAAACACACAGTAAAGACAAGTGAGAGATACTGTTAAATACACAACAAAAAGCAAAGAAAGAGAGGTAAATGGAATGCTAGTATATTCATTCTTGACCAATCTAGCACCACAAAACAGAGTAAAAACAAGTGAGAGAGAAAGAAAGAGATAATAGTGCACATAAATGAAATACTACTAAGTCAAAAACACTGTCAAAGTAAATGAGAGAAAGAGAAGTAAATGAAAAGGCAGTAAATTCATTCTTGAGCAATCTAGCACCACAAAAACACACAGTAAAAACAAGTGAGAGATACTATTAAATTCACAACAAAAAGTAAAGAAAGGGATATAAATGACATGGTAGTAAATTCATTCATGAGCAATCTATGACTACATTCATAACAAAAAGTAAAAATTCAATCTTGATAAAACAATTAATTTAATTCATAACTCCACTTTAAAAAACATCAACCATTAACAAAAACTCAAACATAAATCAAAGAAATTCACTAATAATATAAACCAAAAGAGAAAAATTGTAAAAAAAAAAAAAGGAATGATCTAGAGAAAGAGAATGACCTCATCTGGAAAGGGAGGGTGAGAAGCAGAAGACAAGAAGAAAGCTTGAAGGTTAGAGTTGATGGAGTTATCATCCTCCCTGCCAATGCTGGTGGCCATTGGCAAAGAAGGGATGAAAGCTTCACAAATGGCAGACAAGGATTGGATCTGTGAGGCTGTGAAGCCATGAGTGTAAGCTTTGGACTCTCTCTTCACTCCTCTGAGAAGAGGGTGACCTTCTCTTCCTCTCTTCATCTTCTTCATCACTTCCTCTTTTTTTTTTTCTCTTCTTTGTTTTTCTTCTTCACACTGCTTTATTTTGCTATTGTTTGTTTTTGCTGGTGTCCATTTTTGTGTGTGTATATATATATATATGCACAGGGAAGTTTATAATAACAGTGGAATTTTGCAAATATATACCTACTATCTAGGATAAAAGAGAAAAACTTATTGGCATTTAAAAGAGTTGCAGTTGTAATTAATGCCCGGTTTGGAGGATTGTCTTGTGATATCTTTAATATGTATATATATATATATATATATATATATATATATATATATAGTAATTTCATGCTTGAATGCCTTTGTAATTATTTTTAAATATGATTAAGCCACATAAATTAAAGAAAAAGAAAATTAGAAACATTACCAAAATATATAAAGAGAGAAAAGTGTTTTTGCGGATGTAGACGTCCGCAAGTGATAACATGTCTGTTTTTTTTCCTTAATGTAAGTGTTGATAGGAATAGATTTCATAGGGTGTGATTTGTTTGATTACTGTACAAAAAAATTGATTGAATATTAAAATTAAAATATTATGCATTCTATTTTTTTTATTGTGCACTATTATAAGCAAAGTAATTAAAATAATATATATCACATTTTCACTAAATAGTAGCACAATAATTACTATGTATTCATAATCAATAAACTATTGAATCTCAATCTAATAGTTTAAATCAACGCCCATAGATTAATAACTTATGGACATTCACAGAACATTGCACTTATATATATAGATTCAGAATTTATTATCTGTGAAAGTAAATGACATTGTAGAGCTGTTTATATACTTATATACTTAAGAAAAAAAAAAATATTTACTAACACATTACTATGATCAAATGTCACACAAAAAAGTTTTATAAAACGCATGTTTTTTTTTTCGCTTTTTAGTTTATTCATCTTACAAAATAATAATTAAAAAAAATCAATAATTAATTTATTTGTTTATATAAAATTTATAAATCAAATTTTAATCATAAAAATATATAAGAAAATATAATTTCTATTATAGTAGCAATTACTCACTTTTACATGAGTACATCGGCATTTATATATTGCCATTATTACAATTAAATTTTCCCTATTTTGAGGGTGTTTCATGGACATGAAAAACTTAAAATTTTTTATTAAAAGCAATTCTAAAACAATTTGGTGGTAGAATATATATAGCATATGTCAACTGCAAACATTCTACGAATATCTGCAGTAAGTACAATAACAATTAAATAGCTTAAACATAATAAAATTATTTAGCTGAATAATAGAAATCATTAGATTACGATCCAACGGCTGATCATCAATCTTTATGAGGACACTATATATATATATATAGGTTGATAAATAACTTGGTTGGGGATTAACATACCTAGAAATGGATTAGGATTTCATTAGAAAAGCAATTTCAATCACATAGTTTTAACTTTTTATAATTGCATGTCACTACTTTCAATCAAGAATAAAAATTAACTTCATTGAATGAATAAATGAATGAATAATAATCATAGAGACAGACATAGACTGATAGACATGCTTGAATTGATTTTTTGAAAAATTATGCATAAATTAATATTGAATTGGTTGGTGATGTTAACAATCAATGTGAAAATATGAAACTATATCATCAATTTAATGCCAGAAAAATGCAACAACTAACAATTAGATCACATCACAAAATCTCTGGGAAACAAAAACTTGCAGCAATGCAGTTGAGCAATGAAGAGTACATGTCTACAAAAAGGCGAACAAAATAAGTTGGAACCGAAATGCAGATAATCAATCAAAGTTTTAAATATGTCGATAAACTGAAAACAATAACTCGGGTCGATATACAGTTGTAAGGAATCAATGATTTCCGACGGTGCATGAAACTGTATTATCGATTAAACAGCTTCAATGCATCGATAAAATGAAAAATTCACTAAAAAAACAAGTTGAAAAATAGATGATTTTATAACATTGGATTGGCATACAAACATACAGAATTTTATATTGATAACACATGGGAAGCGCCCTAAACATAAGACAAGTACCGAACAAAATTGAAACCGGTCATCAGCAAAAGTTTGTTTTCACCAGACAATGCATGGTAGGACTAAAACTATATCATTGATACTTAAGCAGACAGTGTTTATCATTAACTAGAACAACAATGGTCCACCATACAGCTAGAAATGCAGTTGAGCAATCAAGAGCAGAAATTGCTACACAAATACAGTTTAGCAATTAAAGCCAAAAAATGCGATAGATGAAACGTGAAAAATAACCTTCAATAAGTATTTATGCTGAGAAATTGAAAACAAGGTATGTGCAAGAGCAATACATAAGAAAATAAAATGAGAGAAAACAATTAATGTTCACAAATATTTCAGTCAAAGTAGAAGGAACTAGTACAGTCTGTCATCGAGATTGTATATATCTAGGAACTGGCATGCTAGGTCTTGTCTGAAAAAATTGCATAGGGCTTAATGCATAGATTCATTGTGAATACATTCAATCATCTCAATGCAGTGATGAGAAATATATCTAGGAACTGGGAATATCAAATTATAAAAAAAATCTGAACATGAAACAGTGCATAAGGAACGAGAACAGATTTAGAGAAAATTTGAAGCATCAATTCAGAAGAGATCTTGCCAGGTGCTCCCGTGCTGTAGCAAAGGCTTGAGATAACGTCTGGTAGAGAAAGAATAGATTAGAATATAAGAAAGCATTTTGGTTTTATGGCTTAAAAAATAAGCTTTTAACAGGTTGGTGGAATGGTACAAATGAATTACCTGCTCAGAGAAAGTTACAGTATTATCTCCGCCATTAGTTGCTACCTTTCCTGCAATAGTGTTTGCATCGGTTTCTAGAATAATTCTGCAATTGAGATGTCACAGATCAGAAATCTGAGTACACATGAATTCTAAAAGAAAGATACAATCCAAATGAGAGGCATCACATCCTCATCACACTAAGTATGAGGAAGTATTTAGTTGTTTAAACAATCACAATCATAATAAAGAAGCCGGAGAAGTCTATCATTTATTTAGCTACACAAAAATAATTATTACAATAGACATTTTGAAAGTTGCTGGATTAAAAATTATCATGATCTATATCAATGGCTTTACAATTGACCATGGTTATCAAACTTGTAAGATCAAACAAAAATTTAGCTAAATGCTTCGGCAATGCATACCCTCCATCAATAATTTCATCAATGCATAGCAAAATTAAGTCCAAGTTCTCAAGGGCAGTTCGCTTCTCGACATCATTCCTGAACAAAATTCAAAAAGCTTAGAACAAAGAAACACAAAAGATGAGCAAACTAAAGGTGGCAGTCTATACCTGAGAAGAAGTCCAACTGCATCAAAGAAGCCTTGGAGAACAGCTGCCAATATGAGCTCATTTTCATCTGAACCCGCAGTAACAAAAAAGTGCAGGTCTTGAACAAACTTATAAACTACGATATAACTATCAAACATTGTTATCTCCGCTGCAAACAACAAGAAACATTGCTGACGACTAGTTAGCAAGAAGCAAAGATGATGCATCTGTAAAGTTTGTTTTGAAACAGGCCTCTTGATGGTAGTTAACTGAACAAAGCAAGAAAAATGACCATGGAAGACAAACCCACATGTCATGCATCAAGCATCAAATAAGGTACGCAAGAATCATCTTAATTAGATGCTTAAGTATTGGTTGTAAATAGTCTGAAATTGAATGTCGAGATATCATACTGAACTGTGTAGGGCAGTAGAATTTGGTGTGCAAGCGCGAATGCACACACACAAGTAGTAAACACACACACACACACACACACACACACACACATTATTTAAGGCTACAGCATAACATTCGAAACTAGCAAAGAACTTACAAGATATGCATCAATAGACACCATGATACAGAACAGCATTACCTTCAGAGCGTGCATTTGTCTTTGCAGTTTTTGCAAACAGAGATTTCTCAAAACTTAACTTTGCAGCAAGACTAGGCCAATCATCTGAAAAATACTTCACAGCAACACGCTTCCCTTCAGAATCCAAAAGAAGAATGTTCTTTACAGAAGGATAAGATTCCTGTTCGCACAAGAAAAATAAACATAACAAAGCAAAAGCAAACGAAATCAGCATAAATCTATATATTGCACATAATGGAAAGGCTTCAGAGACGCATGCAACTTGCCATCTAAATATTTAAAATTTTATTCTTTTCCTAACCAGTTAAAAAAAAAAATGCAACGAAACACAGGTTCAGGATACACAATGCATCTTAGGATATACTGATATACATGAGAAATAATCCTACATTTGTGCTCTTAGTCACTCTCAAATCAGTGACTTGGTTGTGATTTATTAAATATTCCTGTTTAATTTCAACTCCTAAACACCCCCTCAGAATTCGAAAACGCAACACCACTATTATCTTCCTTTCGTACACTAAACAAACTCCAAAACTTCATCTCAGACAATCATAAACATCAAATCCTTCTTCTAGTTTCTAAAAAAAAATAGTCTTGGAAAACAGCTCAAATTCCCATCACCTTCCTCCATGCTCATAGAAAGGGAATCCGAACTTCAGTGATACAGATCTGGCTAAATATAAAAATTGAAACTTTAATCACAATAAAATGAACTACTCCAATGTGTGAATTCACAGAAGAAAAGATCAGAAAAAACTAACAACAATTACATCATATTGAATCGCAAAATCAATCAAATTCATGAAAACAACGAAATTTCACAAACTCAAAGAAAATCCATGAATGAACATCAAAATAAATGAATTAAAGGAAAACAAATCACCTTCGAATACTCTCCGTAACTGTGCGCCATGCCTTCTAGATGTACAGAGATTGGTCGAGGTTAAAGAATGGAATCGGAATGTGAGATCTGGGATTTAGAGAGGAATTGAAACCCTAGATCCGAGATCGTCGAAAAGAGCCGTCCTCGAAAATTTCTATAAACTCTAATGGCTTTTTTGCATTTACACCTTCCTAAGAATCCTAAATTATATTTATAGTCTTTTCATATGAACACCTGTAAAAACTAAAGTTTAATGTCTATATAAATTAATTATTATATATATTGTTTTTAATGAAAAAAAAAAACACATATATACATCCTTCTACTCTGAGTAAATTATTAAACTATATTATTACATGTTAAATAATTAAAAAACCTAATCATTAGGTTAATATTTTATATTTACAACCCTAAAGAAAATCAAATTCATTTTTATTTATTGAATTTAAAATTCTAAACATTTTTAATAGTCATTAAATCAATATTTTACCATATGTACTCTTAAAAAAATTTAAACTAGTTTTTTTTTTTACAAACGGGCAGGGACGGAGCCAGAAATTATATAGAGGGGGGGAGAACTACAAGTTTTCAAATAATTAATTAACAAAAATTTTAAATAATAAAATACATCTATTTTTTTTTTGATTTTTTTTTGAGAAATGCGACAAGCGCCGAAACCAGGGGACGAACACGTGGGGGAGCAGCACTCACCACCAAACCGTGCACTCACCTTGCGCGAGATGGGGATCGAACTCGGGGAGCCACGCTCGACGCTCGAGGCGAACACCCAATGCCAATAGACCAAATGATTGTTGGCTACATCTAATTTTTTTTATAATAATAAGTAAAATTTAAGAGAAATAATTAAAATTAATTAATATAACAAAATTTAGATTTTTTTTTTATCAAAATTTAGATTTTTTTTATGATTCTGACTCATAGTCTAGTGGCATATAATGGAATTTTATAATAAACACTCTAATTTATTTAATAAAAATTAAATTTATTTAGATTTATTTTAATAAATACCTGTTTTAGATGTTTGTTTATCTTTTTCACATACTACTAAATTCATGATAAAGTGATATATTTAAAATTTATGAATAAAACTCAAAAAAGTAAAAAATCTAACAAATAAAAATTGTAATAATATAAAAACTACAAAAACTCTTATTTATAATTAAAAGAAATAAATATTATATTAATTTTGGAAAAGCAAATGAATGAAAAAATTATTATAGAATTATAATAGAAATTTGAAAAGTTAGTTAGAGGAGATATGACTGATTAAGCATTAAAATAAAATATTTAATATCTTACTATATTATTTTAAAATTTAACTAAAATTAAATTACATTGATTAAATATAAAATTAAAATATTTTTGTATTTATGATAATTATTGATTGTCTATCAAAATTTTAGTTTTTTTTAACTATTAATAAAAAAAAAATCTAAAGATGAGAATTTGTTTTAAAAAAAAAAGCTTAAAGTAATTGCTATCATACCCGGTTGATGTTGTTATGATTTATAATTGTAAAAATATAGATAATATTTTAAACTAAAAAATTATCATTTACAAAACATCTATAATTTAATAATTTATCTGAATTTATTTAATTAATTTTTTAACAAAAATCAATTCTTATAAATTATTTACAATTAAGATCTTATTAATTACAAAATAATCTAATATTAAATATTTTTGAAAAATCATAACTTTCATTAAAACTTCTATTTAAATTAATCATAATTTAAAAAAATCATTTATTACTTAATTAAAGCTTTAATATTTCTCAAAACTCTAAATCAATGCACGTTTAATCAATCATACATATTTTTACAAATTTTCTCAAAATTTTTAAAAATAACAAACTCAACAAAAATATCTAATAAATGATAAATAAATAAATAAATCATTCAACTGAAAAAATAAAATAAAAAATAAAAATAATGAGAATATAAAATTATAAAAATATATAAAGATAAAAAATTAAGAATTAAAAAAATATATTTAAAAAAATTGAAAGGGCAGGCGAAAGGGGAAGGCCGGAGGGCGGAGGTGACGGGCGAGATCGTCGGGAGGGAGGGCGTCGAGAGGAAAGGAGCAAGGCGACAGGGGGGGGCGCCCCCCCTTCCCCCCTGTGGCTCCGCCCCTGTAAACGGGCGACAAACATTTTCATTTAAGAGATTGTCAAAATGAGAAATATGTATATACTATTTCTTCCACAAGAAACGAGCCCATCAATAGCATTGATGAAGAGTATTAAGTCCAGATATACAATACATGAACAATATAGACACAATACTACCGGAAAAAAGATTTAAATATTTAGCCTCTCTCTTGTACTCTTGTGTTATACCATTGTTTTTTTGAGGTAGGGCGACAAGCGTCAACCCTCAGGGGCGTACGCGGGCGAGGGAATTGCCACAACGTCCTCACTCTCTTGAAACTGGGGAGCTCGGTCAGGGGAATCGAAGGGGGAATCGAACTCGCGTCTCCTCTAACGAAGGGACCCGGGGTACCGCTAGGCTACAAGCCCTTTGGTTATCCAATAGTTGGCAATTTAAATTAATTTTCATAATACGATCAAATAAAAATAAATATTAGATCAAAGGCAGTAACAAGCATGTTCCTACATATTTATCTATTTTTATAGGGGTATACTTACAAATTCATTTAAAATATTATGAAATTTTAATTGTTACAGGGGTATATACGCAAAAAGAGATGATATAAATCGAGCTAGCTCTCCTTCGCGCCTTCAATGGCGTCGTCGTCTACCTCGCTGAAGGCCCTGCTCCGAAACCCATCCGCCATTAAAGCGAGAACCCAAGCTCAAGAGCTCCATGCCCAGCTCCTCAAGGCCACCATCAACCCCTCAAGCATCCTCCCTATCTACGCCAACCTCGGCTTCCCCCATGATGCTCACCAGGTCTTCTCTTCCCTCCCCTTCACCTCCACTCTCTCCTTCATCTCCATCATCCGCGCTTCCGCCGCCCATGGACTCTTTCATCGAGCAGTATCTCTCTTCCTCAAAATGCGGGCCTCCAGCGCGCGCACCGACCACAATGTCTTCCCTTCTGTTCTCAAGTCCTGCGCTGCTCTGCGTGACCCCAAGCTCGTCGGATCCGTTCACGGGCTCGTCATCGTTCTGGGGTATGTCTCTGATTTATATACTGGTAATGCTCTCATGAATGCGTATTCAAAGTTGGCTGATTGCTCACTTGTGCGGAAGATGTTTGATGAAATGCCAAACAGAGACCTTGTTTCTTGGAATACCTTAATTGCAGGCAATGCGGAGAGAGGATTTTATGAGGAAGCCCTGGGAATGGTGAGGGAGTTGAGTGTCAGCTGTTTGAAGCCGGATTCTTTCACATTGTCTAGTGTTCTCCCCATTTTTGCCGAATATGTGGATGTTTCAAAGGGGATGGAGATTCATGGATTTGCAGTGAGACATATGTTTGACACTGATGTGTTTATTGGCAGTAGTTTGATTGATATGTATGCGAATTGCACCAAGGTGGAATACTCTCGTCGAGTTTTTGAACTGCTGCCCAAGCCTGATGCGATCTCCTGGAATTCTATCATTGCAGGGTCTGTACAGAATGGGCTTTTTGATGAGGGTCTAAGTTTGTTTCGCAGAATGCTTCTTGCGAAAGTCAAGCCAATGCCTGCAACTTTCTCTAGCATTATGCCTGCTTGTTCACATTTGACTACATTGCATCTTGGAAAACAGCTTCATGGGTATGTTATCAGAGGTGGATTTGATGACAATGTGTTTGTGGCCAGCGCTATTGTCGATATGTATGCTAAATGTGGGAATATAGGAATTGCAAGGTATATATTTGATGGAATTAAGGTACTGGATATGGTCTCATGGACAGCCATGATCATGGGATATGCTTTGCATGGGCCTGTTGAGGAGGCTTTTTCATTATTTCATCGAATGGAGAAAGAAAATGGGAAGCCTAACTATGTGGCTTTTATTGCAGTTTTAACTGCATGTAGCCATGCTGGGTTGATAGACGAGGCTTGGAGGTATTTTTGCAGTATGACTCAGGATTATGGGATTGTTCCTTGTTTAGAGCATTATGCAGCTGTTGCAGACCTCCTTGCTCGAGCAGGGAAGTTGGAAGAAGCCTATGATTTTATCTGCAGCATGCATATAAACCCAACTGCAAGTGTTTGGTCAACATTACTTGGTGCTTGCAGGGTTCACAAGAATGCTAATTTAGCGGAGAAAGTGGCTGAGAAAATCTTTGCACTTGAGCCCAAGAACATGGAATCTCATGTTCTCATGTCAAACATCTATTCTTCTGTGGGTAGATGGAACGAAGCAGCAAACTTAAGAATAATTATGAAGGATAAAGGAATGAGAAAGCAACCGGCTTGTAGTTGGATTGAAGTTAAGAGCAAGGTTCATGGATTTGTGGCTCATGATAAATCCCACCCGTATTATGATCAGATCATGGAAACTTGGGAAGTTCTTTTGGAGCAGATGGAACGTGAAGGGTATGTACCCAACACTGAGGATGTTCTTCATGATGTGGATGAAGAGCAGAAGAGAGATCTTTTGTGTGGTCACAGCGAGAGGCTTGCAATTGTATTTGGCATCATAAGTACTCCCCCTGGAACTACAATCCGAGTAACTAAAAACCTTCGTGTATGCATAGACTGCCACATAACTACTAAGTTTATCTCTAAGATTGTCGGAAGGGAGATTGTTGTCAGGGATTTGAATCGCTTCCATCATTTTAAAGATGGCAAGTGTTCATGCGGGGATTATTGGTAATTGTCAAGTGCAGCTGAATGACGCCATTTATTGGAGGTTCCATGTCTCAAATGATTCCTGAGGATACCATTTCAGCTCAGGGTGCTGGTTTATATTCTTTATTATTGAGAAAAAGTCAAAAAGGGTTGCTTCTCGAAAGTCTCCATTTCATTGTAGAGGTAAAGAACCTTAATTATCTTTAAATTCAGGTGATCTTCCCTTGATGCTAGGAATATTTTTCCACAGTGGTGATATCACACACACTGAATTTTTATTGCCTTAGCTATCTCAGGAATAGGATAGCTTGTTCTGTTATGAACTGTAAACTTGTTTATCGAGGATAAGATTGATTGTTTGAAACGCTACATGATTTTGTTGGAATTAAACAACCAACTTCATGGAGTTATCACATGCTGCAATACTTTCCAATTATTTTTGGCAACGAGTTCCGAGTTAACCATGTGAAAACCATTGAGGAAATAGTTCTGTTTTGCAGCTTCAGGCCAACACTGAATGCCCAAGAGAGACTTTTTCTTTTTAGGCTAATGGACGTAGGCTTTGGAAAATTCTGTGGTTGTCAAGAACACATGTTGGCTTCATTGGAACTTGATAGTGGCCAGATCTAAGAAGCGGAAGATAAAATTCTGGTGAGATTATTTTACTTGTCTTTAATATTCATAATGTGCTCATCCTCATTATAACCTATTGAATATAGCAAACGCATGTGAAGTTTTGCCTGCTGTGTCCTTATGTCCATGCTTTTAAATTTTAATTTCTTGTTGGTCAATTTATTGTTTAGTTTTGTTAGGCTATTCTTCTGCTTATATGAGTATTCTGCATTTGCACAATTTCATAGGCAAAGTCAAAAGGAAAATAAATCCTGCCAGCACATGAAAAACTATAGCATTATCTTGCATGTTTTGAAAATAAACAAGAGTCGTCAAAGAAATTCATGCTGGTCCAGCCAATATCAAGGCTTAGCCAACTCTACACATGCCCTTCCAAAAGACAAACCCCCATCCACCACAAGGTTATGCCCAGTCACATACTTAGACTCATCACTTCCCAAGTAGAGCACAGCATCTGCAATATCTTCGGCTTTCAATTTAACATTCTTAAGATAACCCAAAGAACTCATCATGGCTTCAAACTCTTGTTTCCCTAGTCCTCCAAGCCCTTCTGTCATCCTTGTTGCCACTCCACCCGGTGACACACAATTCACTCGTATTCCAAACCTCCCCAGCTCTGCTGCGGTATTTCTCGTGAGTCCAACCACTGCATATTTTGAGCTCACATAGGCATGAAATTCAGGAAGTACACACTGTGATACTCCACTTGCCGTGTTTATTATGCTCCCCTGACGAGCAGCAATCATTGCTCGAGCCGCATGCTTTGTGCCTAAGAATACGCCAACTAGATTAACATTAAGCACTTGTAGAAATTCCTCCTTGCTGATGTTCAAGATGTTCGGCTTGAGCATGTGGTTGATGCCTGCATTGTTGAACATTATATCTAACTTGCCATACTTTGTAATTGTATGATCTACTGCATGACTGACATTATCTTCATCTGTAACATCACAGTGGATGAAAGAAGCTTCTGTCGGACTGATATCAGCGCAGACAGACCTCCCAAGCTCATCTTGCATGTCGGCCACAACCACCTTGGCGCCGTGTTTACAGAAGAGTCTGGCAGTGCTCTCGCCAATGCCACTGGCACCTCCAGTGATGAGTGCCACCTTCCCTTCCAACCTAAACATGATGTTCAACTCAAAGCTATTAATCTTTGAAGTATTGCAAATATGATGGTTTTTCTGCAGAATCACAATTCCAGGTAAATTCCTAATCTAGATTCTATCATTAAACAGCAAGCTATATATATATATATTAATATTGTATATGAACTTCTTGCAATCTATAAGACAAGTATTTTAACTGAACAGAGATATTAATCTTTGAAGTTTAGCAAATGTTATAGTTTTTCTGCATAATCCAGGTAAATTCCTAATCTATGCTCTATCATTAAACAGCAAGTGATATATATATATATATATATATTGATATTGTTTATCAACTTATTGCAATCTATAAGACAAGTATTTAATGTGAAGTTTGATGCTTTTGCATATGTTTTTATCTTTAGAGATGTGAGAATTCATGCAGAACCATAAATGGTGATCAAGCATGAAAGATTTGAGTAAGCTGGAACATCAACTGATCATACCTTCTCTGGAATGAAGCAAGAACAGACATTCTTCTTCTTCTTCTTCTTCTGGTGAGAGAGATTTTCAATTATAAGCTTGATCAATTGGAAGATTTGAATGACTGGTTGATAGCTTTAGGTAGTACAATTTCACTGTTTTTTTTGCTTGGATAAGCTTTTGATAAACCTCAAATTTGTTAAAAAGAATTGGATAAGCTTTTTGGAAAGAGAAAAGTGTGCCTTTTCTTTAGTTGGCTGGTAAGTTTGGTGATTGAAAAATTAAGTTTTTTTTATTATAAATTAAATAAAGACAACCACTAAATAGCCTAGTGGCAGTCACCGTGAATGATGGGTGAATGGTGCATGGTCGAATCTCTTGTGCCGTAATATTATGCAAATATATTATAGAAATATTATATTAATACTGTTCACCCACTAATCATAGATCCTCTGTGAGAGGAATTGTATTCTTCACCCCTCCAAGATGATAGAGGAGATTTATCATTATAGGGTTGTAGTCAATCACTGTAATTGGTGCACATTATATCTGTCCGTCTCTTTGACAACTCCTTATAGGGCAACGATTGTCGTGTTTGTAAAAAAATTAAATAAATAAATGCAGTGTGTTAGAGTTTAGGGTTTAGGATCCCTTCATGATTGAGAATTTTGATTGTTATTGTGCTTGATTAAGTTATGCATCTACAAGCAACTTTAACTTATTATTATTTTTCTAGTAAATGTCTTTTTTCCTTGGAACTTGTCCTTGTTTATTGTTTATGAAAACAAGGAAAACTTTATTATATATAATAAAAAAAATTAAAAAAATAGTGGGCCAAGTCTCTTTTCCCTTTTTTAATATATATATATATATTTATATATATATTGATTGAACTCTTGTCCTCTTCAAAGGAAATGTGTCATAGTCATGGAGTTGGAATGAGTTGGACTGGAAGTTTTAAAATTGGGTTTGTTTAGCAGGCTTTTAAAGCAAATTGACTTAAGTTTGATATAGTTTTAAACTTTTAATATAATTAAGATTAATGATTTTTGTTAATTTTTGCAACATGATTGATAAGGGTTAATAACAAAGAGACTAATAAGTTTAAATAAAAATATTCACACATTAATATTTGTTTATCCCATAATTTTTTCAAAAAATTATAAAAAATTCATTTACTAAAATACCCATCCTAGTTTAAAAATAATATATCCTTTTCATTTGAACCCCTTAAATTTATGTGCACTCTATTGAAAAATGGAATAAAAAAATTAAATTGAGCAAAATATAAAAGCTGTTTAAAATTTCAAAATATATAATTGCTAATTCGTACAATAAAAATATTCATTCACACACTAATAATTATTAGTCTACCCTACGCGTATATATATTTTAGAAAAGTTCACATGCTTATAAATGAAAAGGAAAAAAAAAGGACAAGCAAATATAAATAAAAATATAAAATATATTTAAAAATTCCAAATATATAAATACTAAATCGTACAATAAAAATATATCAGAAAAGTTACAGTGTTGTAAATAAAAAAATAAAAAAAAGGACAAACAAATATAAATAAAAATGATCATTCACACACTAAATCTACCCAATAGGTCTTTATATATATATATATATATATATTCCCTCTTGTTATTTTATATTTGTTTTGCTTTATAAATTTTCTTTAAATTTGTTTACTTGTCTATTTTTTTAAAAAAATTATAAATAATTAAATATTATTATATATATTTAATATATTTTATAATTTTTAATAAATTATATTCAACTAAATATTTTATTATATTAAATTATATTTTAAATAAAAATAATTTTTATAAATTTTAAATTTTTAAAAAATTTCAACAGATTTTTTTAATAATTAAAATGAGCTGAGTAATATATTAGAAATCAAATGACTTATAACCTCGCCATACTCAAAATTATCATAAAAAATAAGAGTAAGATATTAAAAAAAATTTTAAGTTCAAAACTAATTAGATGTGGATTAACAGCCCAAAACCCTTCTCCCCAGTTGAGGATGTGTGAGCTAGACATTTAATTTTCAGTGCGCACCCTCTTGATATATATAGCGCCGGTCGTTGTCCAATATATATATATATATATATATATTAGAAGAGTTGGCAGCAGAAAAAGAAAAAAATAATAATAAGTTTACAAGGGTGTAAATAAAAAAAGAAAAAATATATATATATATATATATTTAAAAAAATAAAAAATAAAAAAATAATAATCATCGACGTCTCTTTCTCTCCTCCTCCTCCCGTTCTCCGACAAATCTCCATTTCCATATCTCCACTTCAATCCTCTCTCTCTCTCTCTCTCGCGTTCATCTCGATGCTGTCTCGGTGCTTCACCAAATCGCACGCATCCTTGACCCTTTGAGATCTCCTGGTAATGCGGAGTGCCGCCGGGATCCGCCGCATCTCGCATTGCAATGCAGCTTCTTTGCCCTTCCAATTGATCCGCGACTCAAAGGGGGATTTGATTTGGTTGGGCTTTATTTCTTTGTTTTCGCCGCCATGGATCGTGTCATTGGGGGAAAGTTTAAGCTTGGGAGGAAGATCGGGAGCGGATCTTTCGGCGAGCTCTATCTCGGTATTTCCGATTTCTTCTTCTTCTTGTTCTTCGTTTTTCCCTGTGGAATTTTTCTGATTTGTTTTGTGATTTTTGTTTTTTGTTCAGGTGTTAACATTCAGACTGGGGAGGAAGTTGCTGTCAAGCTAGTATGTGGTGTTTTTTCCTATTGAATCTATGAAGTATTGTTTCTAAAGTTAATGTTTTTATGTCAATAAATGTGTTATTTATGTGAAATTTGATTTTTAACAAGCGTTAGCTGTTTGAAGTGTCTACTAAATGAAATGATACTAATGATATTGTTTGCTGTCAAGCTTTTGTCTGATCTTTCTTAAAGTCTGTCTTTTGAATCTCAGGTTTTTATTTTTTTTATTCTGAAGTTTCTGAAGTTGATTTCTTTATTTCAATGCATGAGTTTTTTTCTTTCCGGTTGTAGTTTGATCGTTAGAACACTGAATAAATGAGTTGAGTTTTTATTAAGCATTGGCTGTTTGAATTGTCTAAGTGAATGAATTGATGCTGATGATGTTGTTTGCTGTCAAATTTTTGTTTGATTGGTTATGTCTGAATCTCAGATCAGTGTTTGCTCTCAGGCATCAATATGTATTGTTTGGATTTAATTGCTGTTCAAGTGTGAATATCTGGAGGAAAAAGTTGTTGCCACATCTATATATATATTGTCTGGATTTGTGATTTTTTTATGTCAAATTTTGATTTAGGAATCCGTTAAGGCAAAGCACCCCCAGCTTCACTATGAGTCAAAATTGTATATGCTTCTTCAGGGAGGAAGTAAGTAGTTTACAGATTTTCTATAATTTTGTTTACAAGTAGAATACTCCTGATTGTGCTGTTGTGTGCTTTCCTATTAGCGGGTATTCCCCATCTTAAGTGGTTTGGTGTGGAGGGAGAGTACAATGTCATGGTCATTGATCTTCTTGGACCTAGCCTGGAAGACTTGTTCAACTATTGCAATCGAAAATTATCCTTAAAAACAGTGCTCATGTTGGCCGATCAGTTGGTAATCACATTATGCTACTCTGTTCTCATTTTCCATTCCCTAGTTATAAGTATGCAGAGTTATTTTTTAAAAAAAATGTAATGAATTGCATCTTTTCTTGTTTGAGTCAGCATCATCACTTAATGTTTCTTTGATCTTTTTGTTCTACATTGCTGCGCAGATCAATCGAGTCGAATATATGCACTCGAAAGGCTTCCTACATCGTGATATCAAACCAGATAACTTCCTCATGGGTTTAGGCCGCAGAGCAAATCAGGTTCCTCTTTTGGTTTTACCAGCATTTCTTTGTTTATATTATTATATTTTTACTCAATTATATGTGCATGATTATCCAATTTTGCATGTTAGAAATGACAGTCACTTCTTTCGCAAATAATTGCTTGATTAGCTGCATGAAATAATGCATAAATTCTTGTTGTTTCCAATCTTTTGAACTCGTATGTTCAAATTCATTGCCTTATTCCTTAAATGGAGGTTAGGCTGTTGTATATATCATATTTCAGAATCCCTCTTTCTATGCAAGGATCTTCATGGTCAAATATTAACAAGCAAAATGGTGAGACAAGTACTGAATTTTTTTTTAACATCATGCTCTTATGGCAGGTTTATATCATCGACTATGGCCTTGGAAAGAAGTATAGAGACCTACAAACTCACAAGCACATACCTTACAGGTGAATCATTTGTTATTCTGTGGCAATGCCAAGTAAAAATATGTTTGTTACTTTTTTTCTGTATTCTATGAATTTCAAACTATTATTAAGTTCTATTCATGAACATGTGATGCTGTATAAGCTTAAAATTTTGACTCTTGTCTAATGGAAAGCAATCTACCTTGGTCCTTTTGTAACTCACCAGATATTATGTGCATGCAGACCTTTCTGAAAGCAAACCTGATTTTGATGTCTTTGTGTGGTTTTCTGAATATGCTGTCAGACATTCTTTTTGGTGTTGTCACTAAATTCAATTTTTCTTTAAATGTAGGGAAAATAAAAATCTTACAGGAACAGCTCGGTATGCTAGTGTAAATACACATCTTGGAGTTGGTAAGTATTCCTGCCTTACAGATTTGCAGTTGATTTATTTGTGTCTGATGCCCTTATTTATCTTATTATCCCTTGATTTTATTGGATTTGGTCATCTGCTACAGAACAAAGCAGGAGAGATGATCTGGAATCTCTAGGTTATGTGCTCATGTATTTCTTAAGAGGAAGGTCCGTGTCATATCATAATTGCTATCTTACTGATTTACTTGCCCGAACTTCTTCTTGGTCATAATAAGCACTTATAACTAATTGTGATTCTTTCATATTTGCTTTTTTCTCTAATTTGCTGGTTTCCTTGCATCAGCCTTCCCTGGCAGGGCTTGAAAGCCAACACTAAGAAGCAGAAGTATGACAAGATTAGCGAGAAGAAAATGCTTACTCCAGTTGAGGTACTATTAAGTGTTGTAGAGACTTTTAGTGCCGTCACGTTTATTCTTGCACCAGAAAAGGTCTTTCTTATGAAATTTGGTGTTAATAACTTGAAGTATCTTACAATGAAAATCTTGCAATCAGGTGCTGTGCAAATCTTACCCATCAGAGTTTATCTCTTACTTCCATTATTGCCGATCTTTGCGGTTTGATGATAAGCCAGATTACTCATATTTGAAGAGACTGTTCCGTGACCTCTTTATTCGAGAAGGTAGATGCTCAAAACTATGCGACCATTTTGTCACGTTCCCTTAAAACTCTTCTAAGCCACTTAAACTTCTTGCAAATAACATATGGCAGGCTACCAGTTCGATTATGTGTTTGACTGGACTGTCTCAAAGTTCCCTCAACCTGGTGCCAATCCTAGAATTCGAGTATGTAATATCGTTACTCTTTCTCTGTTTTTGGTCCATTTTTCACTTTATTTTTGTTATATTCCCCATCTATATTCATCGCTTGTACCTTGTCCTGCAGCCCGGTGGAAGAACCAGTGGAACAACTGGACTGCCTATTGAACGATCAGAAAGAACTTCAGGTTTTCCCTCTCATTCCCTGCAATATTTATTATCGATAAAGTGGGTTTGTAAATTATCTGGTTTTTAATTACTTACTCATTTTCTTCAGTAGTACAAGAAATCCGTGATAAATTTTCCGGTGCCGTCGAAGCATTTGCAAGAAGGAATACTTCTGGTTCTACTCATCATGCAGATCATTCAAGGCACAGAGCTTTGGAAAATTCGCCTTTGCCGGCTAAAGATACTGTATGCGACTCGATATCATCCCTATTCTCTTTCTTCATGTTATGTTCATGTTATTCACGTTGCAATTAAAGATAACATGTTGGATAGAAATTTAATAGAATGAAAAATCTAAGCTTATATTCGTACTTGATTTGATTACCATGTCTGCTTATCTTTGTAGGTTCATGAATCTGAGAAACCTCAATCAGCCTCGAGGAATGGGAACTCTTCAAAGAGAGCTGTCATCGCAACTAGCAGGCCGAGTTCTTCAGGTGAGCCCAGCGGCGAGCACCAACATGGTCGTTCGAGCCGGATTATCTCTAGTGGTGGCAGCAGCCGACTATCTAATGTTCAACGGAGTCATCAAACCGGAAGTGAGTCCAGATCCTCGTCCATCTCCAAAAATATCAGTGCGAGAAACTCCCGTGAGAATCCCCTTCTCCGAAGCTTCGAGCTCCTCTCAGTCGGAAATGAGAAGCGAAAATAAACATACAGTTCGAAGGAGCCTCCAGAAAGAAAATGATGAAGAAGAAGCTAAGTGGAGCTATAGCTGCTTTTCGGACAAATAATGTAATTCTTTGAAATTTTTTTGCAAACATTTCAAGCATGACTTCCTTCTCAAATTGATTTGGCTGAGACTGTTGTAATGGAAGTCATTAAAAAGTCAAACTCTGAGAACTTTTGTTCTGATATCCATGTGCAAGTATAAGACTGTTTATTCAACATAGAGACAAATCAATTTGAGAAGAGTTCATCCAATTTTCTCATTTGAATGTTCAAAAAAAATGAAAAATTCAAGCCATCTCATTGCACTCTACATACAACCACGGTTCATTCCATGGAATTATAATCTTGATGATTTACACAATTAATCACTGAAAATAATCATATGCGCACGCGTCTTCAGCCTCGAAGAGCAGCCAACCTCCTCTCAAGATCCTCAACTTCCGAGCTACAAAGTATAATAAAAAGATGTTAGTAAACATAAACTTGATGATTCTCATAGAGTAACATAATCGGACGAAACCATTTAATCATGGTGTATTAACATTGATACATTCGTAGTCCATTTGATCACTCGAATATTCTTAATCATGTCCGAACAATGGCATCAAAAAGTATTCGAGCAAGTACAATACAATATTATAGAAAGACATAACAAACCTCTCAGAGCTCTGAGCATTTTTCCCTGCAATTCTTCCTTTAGGAGCCGACGACAACTAAAGTGCACAGATGAAATAGAGTCGGTTAATTCATTAGAATAAAGGATAACATGAGAAGAAAATGCTGAGGCTTGGGAAAAGTGATACCTGAGATGAAACATCAACACCAATTTCATCTAGCACCTGAACACAAAATACAGTGTTAGTTGGAGAAAGATGAGACATAGGTTGTGTATTTTCCATCTCTATAAATAATGATCGATAATAGAGATGAAGCAAAAATGGGTACCTGATTCGTCAGGTCCTCAGTTTCATCTTCTGCGTCCTCGTTGTCTAAAGCATCATCAATAGCATCCGACATCATTTCACTCTGATGAAGGAAAAAGATTGAGTGTCACGATGATGAATATTTATCAATAAAAACAAGTTGGAGGATAATGTGTTGCAGAACTCGGAAGAGAGTGCAGAAGATGGTCAGAAAAAAACAAAGCAAGTGACAAAGGAAGAATCATGAACGAGAAACCCCATTTTATGGGATAGTTTGGTATAAAAAACAAGGAAAAAAAAATCTTATCAACTTAAAAGGCAAACAGGAAGACATTTGTAATCTTACTGTCATATCCATTTGTGCTGACTGTTTTTGGAAGTCTTGCATGATCTTTAACTGTTTTGCAGGCGCCATTTGCTACAAGAATATCAGCAAAAATTGCACAAAGAAAAAATGGTGTAAGAAAAATGTACAGAAAATAATAATCCGAAGAACCCACATCTTCGTCAAGGTGAGAGTGCACATTGAAAAATCTAAATCACTGAAAATTAATACTACTAAAAATTGTCATTTGTCATGTTAATTCATGCAGACCTTGTTCATAGCTCCCATTGCCTTAGTTGCACCTTTCATTCCAGCCGCTACTGCTGTGTTGGCATGCATGGCCTAATTGGTCAGAAGTTGAAATCGTCAATGAGAAAGAATGCCAAAAATGTACAGGGAAAAAAGGCCATGTGTGATGCACAGAAAAACTTATTGTATTTGCATACCTGTGTGTGAGTTGCTATACCTCGCATCTGAGCTCTGCTGCCTTGTAAATTAGCAATTTGTTGCCTTAGTCTAATAAGTTGGCGAGCTAAAATTTTAGTTGCAGCCTGAACAAGATTAAAGAAGCTATATTCAGAAACAGCTACTAGATGAAAATTAAGAAAATGAATTATGAAAAATATACAATTAAAGAAACCTATCCTACAAGATTTGCAACTAAGAATAAAAAAAGCTGACCTCATTCCCAGTTTTGGCCGTCCTCTTTATCTCAGCAAGCAGCTTCTTTTCCTAGATTTGGTAAAATGTGCATGTAAAATGGGCATAGAAGTGAATGTGGTCCATAATAACCACACTCAAAGTAATGGGTGAATGAAAAACTAAATCGCAGAGAACATGAAGGCAGTTTGATGCATGATGCTGCAACCATAAGTGCAGGTCATATGCAATAGCATGCTCACTGACATCCAATAACCATCACAATTGACCAAACACACACCCCTCGGGCTCAGTTAGAACTTTCTATAAAGAATATTTACTGCCCCATATTCTGAATGGAAAAAAAGAGCCAAGAGGCTAATTCCTAATAAGCAATAATTCACTAGAAAATGCTAGGAAGTCTACTTGATAATTGCATATACGAGGACAAACCTCTAGCTGCAATGCTCCAATCTCCCGCTCGATACCTGCAATACCAAATTAAGGAACCCACAAGAATGAGATTATGCATCCAGGCATCTAAATTTGGATAAATTCATCAAAGATAACAATGGTATTCATCTTCAATTCTCGAAATCTAATAAATTGTCACCAAAACAACACACATATAAACATCATTCAATAAAATTTATAAGTGATACCTCTTGTCGCATTTGTCATCTCTCGTTTGCTAGCCCGAAGTGCATCTGCAATAAAAAACAAACCAAACAAACATCTTTCACTTCAAAAGCACAACAAAATAAATCCTAATCTGTCAAAATTGGAAGCAAGCTCCATTATTAATAAACTATAAACCGATCAGCAGAACATAGAAGACACACAGAACCCCTAAAAATAACAGTCAAATAAAACTACAAAAAGATCACAAATTGAACGCAAAATCAGAATTGGGGTACACAAGACGGGCCAAATCACTTCAAATCAATGGCGATGGAGATAAACGCAACAATCCTAGATACTTGAAAACAACCCAAAAACAAGATAAAGATTCAGAAAAAACTAAACTTTCGGGAAATAAACCAATAAATCACCGGAAAAACCCCAGGAATCAACGAATTGGTTGCAAAAGATGCCCAAAACGTAGAAATCACTAAATTACCCAAAAGAAAAAGGGAAATCAAATCATATATCACACGAAAAACCCTAGAAATCAACAGTGATGTGGAAACAAAGCAACGAAACAATACACTCCAGATTAATCGAAAACAAGACGAAATTCTATGAAATTCAATGCCAATTAGAAACTAATGCCAATAAAAAGAGTACCTTTTGGATCGGTTTTCTTGGCGAATAGATTCATGGCTTGGAGATGGAGATGGAGATGGAGATGGAGAAGTGAAGAGAAACGAGATCAAAGATCGAAAGAAGAGATGAGACGAGCTTAGGATCTCGATTGAATTTTAAATCATTTTATTTATTTATTAATTAAAAAAACAAATTAAAAAAAAAAAACGCGGGGAGCCGTGGACTTAAGAAAGACCTGGTTGGAAAATATCATCGTCAATCATGGATTTTTAATTAATTAATTTATTTATTTATTTATTTATTTTTGACAAAAACAATAAACACCAAATCTCACAGGAAGATCTATTGCGATCTGAGTTGAGAGTCTCACGCTATAAAGTAATTATCGTAGGGCTAATTCATGGTTACTCTTATATATTAACTATGATATATATTAATATATGTGTGTACGTAAGGGCCGGTTTTTTTTTACAGTAAAAAATTAGAAGCACAAATTTTCAATCAGAACAGTTCGATATTATAATTATAGTGCTCAATATATCTCAACCATCCGATCTTAATTTTCTAACACTTCCACCAACCTTTTTAGCCACCAAGTACAATCCAGAGATAATATAAGCATCACTGTTTATATCTATTTTGGTTCATTCCTCACTTTATGTCTTTGTACTACAAACATCCACATAGTATGTAATACCTGTATACATAATATGGATAAGCCACTGCAGATATAACTCTTACCTAATAATACATTAGGAGAGAATCAACTATATAAAAGAGTCAAATGTATTGCAATAAAATTAATTATACCTTCCATTTATTTCATCAATTGTTTATTTTTTCTATAATTATGTGTAATTACATAAGATGTTTCCTATTATAGTTTTAAACATGTGATTAAATGAGGTTTGACACCCTAATTAGATTTTTTTGTGGGTGAAAAAATATATATATTAAAAAATAAAAAGAGGAGAAGAAGTTTTAGGGTTCTTTTATGTTGTATATTTAAATAAAAATTGATAATTTTGTTTCATAAGTTATGGATATAATTTCAAGAGAAAGTCATTCTAACTCAAAGAGGTATTTACATATTAATTATGAATATAGACATGGGGAACTCTTCATGACAAATCCTTTCATGGTTTTCCAATGATGGTGCCCAATGTTATCCGGTCACTTGGTTTATCTATATATTTTATTTCCTTATATAACAAGTATTTTAATTAATTTGACCTAAAATAATAACATTCTTATACTATACAACTTAGCTTGTAAATGACGTGACTCACTCTCTAGTGTTCATATGTGTTTTTGTTATGTAAATATAGAAACGTCCAACCACCTATTTCTGTAATGCCTTTTTGCTGATCGAATACATAATTATTGAGATTATATTTTTGGCTTCTCGCATTTTTCTAATTCTTTTAACAATTTTATTTTATTTTTTTTGTTGGATATTTAACCTTCACACTCAACTTAAAAGGAGTTTAGGCCATTCCATTTAGAGCTATCATTTGGAATATTTAAAACGCAAGTTTAAATCCATTTCATACTCTCAAATTTCAATTACAATTAAAATAATTTATAGGTTTATATTCTTTACATGTTTACCGTTCCTAAATTAAAGAAACAAAAACTAAAAAACTCAGTCAACATTGTAAAAAAACATTGTTTTGAGTTTTTAAAGCTCATGTAAATAACTCTGAAGATTCAATAGTCAATCTAGGAAAACATTAGTTTTCAGAGTGTGCGAAGAATATACCTCCTTCATCTTGCTTTTTTATTTTTATTTTTTTTTATACCCTTTTAAAAAAAATTAAAAATTGGAGAGTTATAATTAAAACAAAATTTATAGCTTCTCGGAAAAAAAAAAATTTATTAAAGAGCGGTGAAAAAGAACTAGGGGAGGCGTGGAATTAGAGAGAAAGGGTTGGAGTATATCAGAGAGGGGGAAGTGCATTACGATTAGAATTCCTACATGATGATCTCGTTTTTGCCTCGAGATTTGTATTTTGTGATTGAGCCCAATCAAGTTAGCCTGACCCATAACCCACTCACATAAGGAAGGTTAAAGCTACCCTCCTAAGACTTACCTTTCAATACGTAATTTTTTATTTTAATTTTTTTTTTATAAAATGAACAAATTATATATCAAAAACATACATATTTATGATAAAAAATTATTAAATTATAAATAATAAAAATGTCTGTAAAACATCTTATGTAGCGAAAATAGTACAACTAGACCAAAGATCTTTTGGCAATATAAATTAAAATCGGGATCAATTTATATATAGATTTTAATATTATTTTTTTTTGCATTAAAAAAATATGATATGAATAGATATATTTCTGTTTAACAAATAAATTTTTTTTCCCATTTAAAACAATAATAATAAATGTAATAATAATTGATATAAATTTCATATCCCTATCATTCAACGCTGTCTATTCTCACCGGGCGGTGACCAGAATCACGGTCAAGATAACGTTAATGTTTCACATCACGGGGTCAAACAACACCAGACGTGAGACGTCTCTATTTTCGGATTCGGATCCAAACACTAAACTTATCGGATTCGGATCCAAGCCTAAGCAACCCGACCCGATTACATTTGTTTTGAAAAATATTACCCATGATACTCACCAAGAATCCACCGCACACTTGTCTCGAGATCCGTGAATTTACGATCTCGAGGCAATTGTACGGCGGGCAAGGAGGTGATGACGTGCTGAACCATCTCATCCACCCAACGTTCGGCGCACGTGACTAACGTTCTCCCTTCGATCCAACGGTGGAGATCATCCAACCGCTGATCACATCGAAACGCGGATGGTTGATCCAACGGCCCAGATCATCCCACCGTTGATCTCTTTGCTCTTTGCTCCACGCTCGCTTTGCGGCATTTGTGCCGTTCTCTCTTCGCCTTCGTCTCTGTGTCTCGCTCGCTCGGGAGGAGGATTTTGGGGTGGAAAACCAGCGATCGAGATCGAATTTTCAGCGAAAATCGAAGTTCTTTGCGTGTTTGTTGTTCTGATCGATCGTATTGTATCGGGGAGTGACGGATTTTTGAGTTTGATCGAGGGTTTGGGGGGTGATTTTCACGATCTTGGGGTTTCTTAGCTGGAGTGGCGAGAATCTAGGGTTTGTCGGATGCATCGAAGCAATGGCGAGAGGTATGGAGATCTAGGGTTTTGGTTGTGAATTTGAAGGGGTTGGGATCTTGGTGTATGAGAGATAGAGGGATTTTGGTGGGATGGATGCGGAGGTTGTGGCAAGGGATGCGGCGTCCATCGACCCGGAGCTGTTGCAGCTCCCGGAAGTCTCGCCGTTGGCGCTGAAGGAGAACCCTCACATCGCTGAGCAGCTCTATTCACAGTGGCTGTCCATGCCGGAGACTCTCCGGCTGGTATATTTCCTTTTTTTAAAAAAAAAAATTTTCGGTTCTTGTTAATTCAATCACTAGATATCCATTCATTCATATGGATTATTTGAAATTACATTTATTTATTTATTTTTCATCTAGGGCATGCTCTCGAGCTTGTGGGATGGATGTGAATTGGGCATTACTTGATTTATTTTTAATGTTTGTTAAAATATGGCTAATTACCGAACTGTGGAAAGTAGTTGTAATGTTTAGAAGGTGATTCCCTGGTCAAAGTGCAGGAATTCAGGCTTTAGATAATATAAAAAATTTCTGGAGTAGATTATTTCTGGAGAAGTGGCAGAAATACCTTAAATGGAATGCAGTTTTTGTAGTGTGATTAGCTTAAATATGCTTTTCTAAAGATCTGTAATGTTTTGATAACCTATTGATTTTACTTAATGATGATATCGCCCGTTTCCTTCCACTTCTAGTTGCATTTCCATTTGGCATTGCTTGTTTGCCACTGAAATTTTTTTTCTGTTGACATTTGGAAATGCTGCTATCTTCTGCAATACAACTTCAATCAGATTTGTGATGTTGCAAAATCTTTGTTTGGTGATTTCTGTAACTTGTGCAAAATATTCATCAATTTTAGCATCTGTCTTTATATTTTTCAGCAAAAAATGATCATGGTAGCTGATATAATATTCACAAGTGATTCTAATAGTTAGCATTTTGATCTAGGTGAGATCGTTGATTAATGATGCAAAGGCAGGAGTGCCCTTGAATACGCCTGGAAGCTCAAGCAGTGGAAATGCTACTGCCACCAGTGCATTGCCTTCAATGTTCCCTGCTGGTAGTGCACCACCACTTTCACCTAGAAGTAGTTCTGGATCTCCTCGTGTCATGAAACGTGGAGGGGTTGGGCCTTCATCTTTAGGTTCTCCGCTGAAGTTAGTCAGTGAACCTATGAGAGAAGTCATACCTCAGGTGAGGACATCTGCAACTGGATGTGTAACAACAGTTCTCGTGTTTTCTAGACAATGGTAATTCATTTTTCTAACATATTATTTTGACATGTTGCATTGTTTTATTGCAGTTCTACTTTCAGAATGGCCGTCCCCCACCGAGGGAACTAAAAGAAATGTGCTTATCCAAAATTGATGAGCTTTTTTCGGGTCACTTGAATGGGCTACAAGTTCAAGGTGAGCGACACTTATCTGATTTGCCTCTTTGTTCACTGGTAAACTTATCCTTGAGATGCTAATCACTTCCTTGGTAATGTTCAGAATTCAGAACTGTTACAAAGGACATTTGCAAGCTGCCATCATTCTTTTCCAGCTCACTGTTTAGAAAGATCGATGTAAACTGCATTGGTTATGTCACAAGGTATGCTAATTCTTTAGTGTCTACATTCTCAGCTTCCAAGCTTGCATTATTTTCTTGTTATCTATGAAGTGTTGATGGTTAGCTATTGGGTCTTGGTGTATCTGGATTTTACTTCCAGAGCTGCCTTCTTAGGTTCATTTTGTTTAGTATGCAAGTAATTCAGCATGACAGATGCTAGCTTAACAATTGGTAGCTGTGATCATATTTAGTTACACCTTGTTCAGGGAGTTATTAGTAGATAGTGCTGTGTTAAATAACCATTGAGAAAGTATGATGGTTATGGATTATACTGGAGGTCTTTTTTACAAACTAAATCAGTTCACCCTTTTTCTTTGTTTTTAGGGATGAGTTTATTAATTATTGGGTCAACAGTAACATGATGACAATGGATATTGCTACTCAAATATTTATGATTTTGAAGCAACCAGACCGGAAGTATCTTACACAGGTTGGTCTTGATGCTTTTTATTCTCTGTTAACTACTTATTCTATTATTCTTTTTCGTTTAGTTAAATTTTATGTATAGTTAGCTGAGTATTATACCAAATTTTCTCCCACTCTGGTCACTATTACCAGTGCTTGCTTACTTGAACTTTTATTTTGTGCTTTGTTTTTAATTCTTACATGAAAATATAGGAGGATTTCAAACCTATTCTCCGAGAACTTTTGGCATTCCATCCGGGCTTGGAGTTCTTACAAGGCACACCGGAATTTCAGGATCGATATGGTGAGTTAATTTATAATTGGAAAACTTGCTCAAGGGGTAGGGTGAGCTTAAATATAGTTGTGGGGCTTTGCTGTTTTTTTGGTTTACGTAGGATTTAATGTCCAAATTGGTAGCTTATCACACTGTAAGATTCTTCTTCATTGATATGCAATTCATGCTAGATGTTATTAAAATGATTTTTCAGTGGGAATTCATTTTTTTTGTTGCATTCATCAGCGTATAATATATTTCCTAACACATATTGACCTCTTTGAATTATTTATAATGTTGTCAAGCGCACAAGGCGCATCCTAGGCGCTAGGAACCTTATATTGCCTGAGGCGCAAGGTGCAAAAAATGCATTCCCACTGAAAAATCATTTTAATTACATCTTACTTCGCTTGAGCGAAGTAAGGCGCATGCACACACAAATATGTATATATATATAATAATATTCAAATTTAATATAAGATAATAATGATATTAATTACATTAAAAGATTGTTTTAAGACTAATGACTTTGAAGTTTGATCCATTCTTCCTAAAATCTATTTTAAATATAGCTTATTAAAAATCAAATTCTAAATCTATGCTTCCATCTTTACTTCCATTTTCTCCATAATTTTAGCCATCTTGATCCTGCTCTTCTTTATTGACAACTTCAAAGTGAAAGAAGATTGATCTGGCAGACTTCTTTTCGTACCTAATAACTAGCTAGGTTTTAAAATTACCTAAAAAATAGTGATTTACTCTACTTATAAGAGAATTACTTCTTTGTAGTCATTTATGAAGTTTTAAATAAGGTTTTGAATTTTAAAGCATAATAAATTAATTATTTTTTTAAAATGGAAAGTCCAACAGACTCTTCAATGAGGCACCCTTTTTTTGCGCCTTGAGCCTCAGATACAGGTGCAAAAAAGCGCGCCTAAGGCATGAGCCTCATCAAAGGCACCTTGCTTCAAGAGTATGGAGGCACTATACCCATTTTGTGCTGCTCCTTAACAACATTGATTATTTATTTTACTTAAATCCACACTCTGTTATTGTTTTTAAGAAATACTCTGATTCATGACGCTAAATGTAATATGGTTATTCCCTAGGCATTTGAAAGGCTTGTGTGGGTGAGCACCACTGAACTATGTAAAAAGTTCACTGTTGCTTCTTCTATTTTGGGGGAAAAAGCATTTATATGATCTTCATCCTCCAAATGAAAATATAAATGGTTCAGTTGTATTGGTTCATGACCAAAGCAATGTCTTATTTATTCTTGGGTTTAGAGAGTGGTGAATAAATTTGTGTTCATTGTCTTGTGGAAAATCTTGCCTGAAATTGTTGTTAAATCATTTCTTGATGGTTTGATTCTTCTATGAAAGACTCTATTGCAGACGTTTTAAGCAGTTTCATGCAATACATGCTATGGCAACCTATCTTAAATAAATTTGCCTGCATGTGCAATTTAATATTCATAGTAGCATTGTGCATTAGTTTTACTTTGACTCTCTCTGATGGATGCTATCAATTTCAATGCAGCGGAAACTGTCATATACAGGATATTTTACTATGTAAATAGATCTGGAAATGGCCATCTGACCCTCAGAGAGCTGAAACGTGGCAATTTAATTGCTGCAATGCAGCATGCAGATGAAGAGGAGGATATTAACAAAGTCTTGAGGTAATTTTGTGTTCAACAAACCTTGATATGCAACTGTACCTAAAGTAAGAATTTTCCTTCAGTTTTCATTTTTTGTTTGATTGCTTATGCTTTTATATCTTGATGGGTATATATAAGAGTGACTGTTTCACTTGTAATTTGCATTGTTTCTACTATTTGGCTAATAAGTTGCTGTCCTGACTTTTGTAGCACAGATTTCCATATTCTTTCTCAGGAGGGTATTTATTGATTGTTTCCTTTTCTTCTTATTATTCGAAGGTCATTTAAAACCTCCTGAACATAACTGTTGTTCTTTGATGAGATGGAATTTGGGTCCAAATACTTTTTCCCAGATGAGCAGGAAATAATATTTATTACTGATAGTCAATGTGATTTTCTACCATAAATGATTTCTGTAGTGGTAAATTCTATACTGTGTTGGTTTTCCTCTTTGATCAATTACTGAGAGTACTTATAAGTTCTTATCATGTGCAGATATTTTTCCTATGAACATTTCTATGTGATATATTGCAAGTTTTGGGAGCTGGATGCAGATCATGATTTCTTGATAGACAAGGAGAATCTTATGAGATATGGGAACCATGCACTCACTTATAGGATTGTTGATAGGATCTTTTCACAGGTTGGTTCTTTATATCCATGTAAAATGAAATAACACATTTTTTTTTTTGTTGCAGCTTGTTAACATTTTTAAGTTTTCTGTTCTTATTCATTATTTAATTAATTATATAGGTCCCAAGGAAATTTACCAGCAAAGTTGAAGGGAAAATGGGATATGAAGATTTTGTTTATTTTATGCTTTCAGAGGAGGATAAATCATCTGAGCCTAGCCTTGAGTATTGGTAAAGTTAATTTATTTTAAAATTATCATTAGTCCTCTTTCTGTATTAAATATTGTGGATTCTTGCGGTATGACATTGTGTTTGTGTTTGAGCTTCTTATGGTTTGGATGGAAGATTCTCTACTGGTTGCGAGTTTACTGAAACTGTGCAATGACCTTTGATGTACAATTGGAATGTGCAATTTGTGATGGAAATTGTAATGTATTGTAGGACTTCCTATGGAATTTTCCTCATCTTATGATAACTTGAGCATTCACTCTACATGTTGCTCAAGTTAATCATGCTTGTTCCTTAACAGGCAAAAATGGGCCTTTTAACAGAATTGTCTGTTGAGGTGATAACATCAATGCATCGGTTTGTCTTCCTTGAGAATGAACAGGAAATGCATAGCTAGAAAAGATGGTTTTCAAATGTTTCGAATTCTCACTGCCTTTGCACATAAGCTCAGCAGCTTGTTTGTGCTTATTGACTATGAATCAACAATTTTTCTACCACTTTACAATCCTAGAATGCCTTTCTAGGAAGTGTGTAATTTACTATTCGAAAGTGCACGTGAAGCTTGTGCCATGAGAGGGCTATGTGATTGTTTCTTTTGATTCCATAAATTGGAATGCTTCATTTATGACCAACACCTTTGGGCATTTTGCTTTTGCATTCATGTGGAGAAAATAGTATTGAAGTAGAAATACCATTTATTATGACACCGAGCTTAACTGTGAATTACTACTTGTATGAGGTTTTTTATTGGATTAGAATAAATCATTCAAGTGGGAATGGAGGCAGGATCAAGATTAATGTATCCATGATTCATGTTTGGTTCTTGTTTTTTGATTTGCTTTTCCACTATTCAGTTTCTGGTGAATAATCTAATTGGCAAGTATGCCATTGATTCAAAAGCTTCTCTCTTTTTTTCCACAAATATATAGTTGGCTTTATTTATTTATTTTTAATTTTTTTGTTATTGTCAGAATAGGTGTGTGTAAGAGTTTATTTTTTTAAATTTGTTTAAGTAAAGCTTTTGCCATTATATATTCCAAACTTATCAATGATATTTAAAATTGGTTTGCGTTAATGTTATCATCTAATTTTTTATTCAAACGATTAGGTATGGTGTCAATCCAGCTTTGAATTTGAGACTATTTTAGTAATTTATCTAAAAACTTAACATAGTAACTACCCCCTAGTTATTGCCTAGTGAGTGGTGTTTGGTTTGAGCTATTTGGCGATATTTTTTGTTGACTCATGCCCAATATGTGTGGAAGTCGAATCAACTTCAAGATATCATCTAGGACCATGTACCAGAAATCAAACACTAGCTTTGGGTTAAAATCTGGAATCCATGATGCTTATGCTCTGAAGCCACACAACCAAAATATTCATAAGGGTGTGTTTTGTTGAAGGTCGTTGCATATCTTCCTGATTTGAGTTTCATGGACTTTAATTTCATATTATAATAGTTTTGTATTTGATTGGGGCTATTTCAAAGCCAGAAGTAGAGATGTTGGCAGGATTTGAAAATTTTGATTTGGAGAATGAACCAAGGAGATTAGTCCAAATGCAAGTAGAGGGAGTTGTAATGATGAATAAAATCTAGATTTCAAACTATGCCCATTTTGTTGTAAGTTGAGACTAAGATTTTAAACAGTAATTGGTTTTTTCAAATTCATGCTGTAATGAAATATAAATAAATAAATAAATATTGGATTTTGGTTACCAGATTTGGAGCTGGATAACCAATTACAATCAGCCAAACATTCTCTTAAGTGTAAATAATCATGTTGGGTGGGAGTTATCCTTGCTTTTCTTGTATTCCAGTTCATTCCATTTGGCCCCTTATTCCAAAATAAAATGGTGTTACCTGGTCTGTACTAGGTTATCCCTCGACCAAACACTATCAGGCCAATCAAGCATGCAAAATATTACCTTGTCCTCCTCCCCATCGTTTTGTCTTGTCTTCATATGATTGGACTAAAAGAATACCAATGGAGTATTAAAAAACACTCTGATTTTTTTTTCGCAATTTGCTCCATAATGATTTTCACTGTTACTCTTTTAATTCTGCGAGTGTTAATGCTTGTGTATTCCCAGGTTCAAGTGCATTGATCTAGATGGAAATGGGATTCTAACATCCAATGAGATGCAATTCTTTTATGAAGAACAGTTACATCGTATGGAATGCATGGCACAGGAACCTGTACTATTTGAAGATATTCTCTGCCAGATGGTCGATATGATTGGACCCGAGGTCATATTATTTGTTTGAACTACGCCTCTGCATGACAGATGTAATATTAGTATTATTGAGAACTATTCTTTGTGCAGAACGAGAGCTACTTCACCCTACGTGATCTAAAAGGCTGCAAACTTTCAGGAAATGTTTTTAATATTCTTTTCAACCTAAACAAGTTTATGGCTTTTGAAACTCGTGATCCGTTCCTTATTCGCCAGGTCAGTGCTGCCATTCTTCTCTTCTATATGAGTTTCCCCTACTCCCTTCAGTTATAGCTGTGTTGCATATGGGGTGATCCATTGCTTCTTTATTTATTGCTAACCAATGTCATGTATGTGAATACGATGTTTCTGCAGGAGCGTGAAGATCCGACTCTGACTGAGTGGGATCGTTTTGCACATAGGGAATATATTAGGCTGTCTATGGAAGAAGATGGTGAAGATGCCTCTAATGGAAGTGGTGATGTCTGGGATGAATCTCTTGAGGCTCCCTTTTGAATTAAATTTTGGTGAGTGGCTACTATTCTTGATGCTAAATGATGATTTGTCATCATTGTTTCCGATATTACTTGTGCGTTTATTGCAGCTAGATAATAAAGCTGGCCAAATTATATGGCTGTTGCAGATCAAAGAAGAAAATTTCCTAGATACCTTTATTGTTTTTGCCCACCTGTAGCTTATTATTTTCTAGGATTGAAAGTTGCTTGCAGTTCTTGATGGCTAAATATATCTTCATCATATCTTTTAATTTTGTATTCAACCCAACTTTCGAAGAGAGAGTTTTTATTGTCTGCTTAAAGGAATTTGGTCAATCCGCACTCCGACTAGCAGGTTCTATGTTTTGTTAGAATAAATTCTTTCTATAAATAACCTGTGTAATTTGTTTCCTCAAAAGCAACTTGCGCATAAGCACTTTATTCAATAATCTTACTTTCAATTAGTTATTGGTTCATAGTACATCTGACAAATTTAGCCCTAACACCTTATTTCTGCAATTATCTTTTTCTGCATTGTCACTGTTGTGTCCTACCACTCATAATGGACTTGCAATGCAAATCTTTTCTTTGCTAGTGTTGATGGAGCAATATTGATTAAAACTTCTCAGCTTTTTTAATTTTGAAAATCTAAAACTCATGATTAGACCTGCATCTATGCAAATCTAGGCTAGTGTTGGTGGAATCAATGATTACTCTCCAGCTAAAATTTCATAATTGCTTAGTTTAATAGACTTCCCTGTTCGTCTAATCTGTGTGCAGGTGCAATCAACGGAAACCTGGTCCTTTTGATGTTTTGCTGAAGGTGGCTGATCGGAAAGACAGCTACACGTCTCCAACACTCTTTCAAGGAACCCTTGATGCAGCTTCTCGGCATCACTGTTTGATTATATGATTTCCACCGCGCATCAAACTTCGGATTGTAAATTGTACTGTGTGCAAGATTAAAATTCTTCTGCTGCTTGTTGAAGCTGGAGCTGGTTTGGCATTCCATAAAGGAATGCTCTGTTTTGACATCCGAGTTGCGAGGTGCCGGTGCTGACCAGTTCAATCTCTTTTTGTCTTTTTGCTTGATAATCAGGACTAGTAGTAGATCTCAGGGTTTTAAATGGATTTTATTTTCATCTGTCAAGTCTTATTCTTAACAGAGAATTAATTCATGTTTTGTTGTTGCTCTATTGAATTTGTTCCTTCCTTTCCCATCTGCAACTCCTGGTGGATATATAGGCTTTAGCAATATCTATATATATATATATATATATATGTATGTATGTATGTATGTATTTATATATATTGTTTTGGTTGGTTACTTTTCCATTACTTGATGCATGGTTTTCTAGTTTTTTTTATTTTGATTTTTATCCTTGTCTGTTCATTGATATGTGAATGTTGTTTGAGAATGTGTTTTAGGTTTATCTTTTATTCAATGGTTTTAGGCATTGGATATCCAGACAGCGGTAAATTTTTTATTATGGCACCAAATTATGTGTGTTTTTTTTTTTTTTTAATTTTTGAGAACCAAACTTTAGTTTGAATTAAAACGGTTATTTAACTTTAATTTTGTTTTACCAAGTGGTAATCACTTGAGAGTTTTTAGTTTTTTTTTAATTGATATATGTTGCAAATTCTTTATTAATATATATATATATATGACATGTTCAATTGTTAATTCTATCTCATTTACTAATAAAAAATTCTTGACATTTCATCGTAAAAATAAATTGGAATTTATTAAATGATTTTTTGGTGAAATAAAATTGAAGATGGATAATCATTTCGATTTAAATCGAAGTTTGGATTTTAAAATGAAAAAGTGTATAGTTAGATTTTATATAACAAAATATGATGGAAAAGAAAAGTGCATGTGTTTGTTTATAACCTGCCCAAAATGAAATGTTTTTTTGATGTTTGGGATGTATGTAAGCATATAATGTAAATGTTTTATGTATAAGCATGCATTGATGTTGGTTTCATGATAAATGGTTTTTTGCCTGTGTATTATATCTTTTCTATTTCGTATTAACTATCACATTTGAATAAATATTAAAATCATCATTAAAATTTTCAAAATTTTAAAAAAAAAATTGTAGGATAAAACATGTCTGTTCTTAATAAAGTTATTTACTGTACACATCTCCATCTGAACGAGAAGGTTAAAATTTTAAAAAAATAATTAATATTTAAAGAAATATGAAGATGATCAATAATTTGAAAAAAGAAAATTTTTAACTGTGACAACGGCGGGAGTAATTGCGCATTAGAAGATACTTATGCAATAAAAACATAATAAATAAAGAAAAAAAAGTTCTATAATACATGAACAATGAATCATTTGAATCAATTAGTATTAAAAAATAAGGGGCTACATCCGGTGTAATATATCTATATATATATATATTTTTTTTATGATAAAGTCAACAAATGATAAAACAAAGACAAATAAATACAGAGATGCGCCAATTAAATTGATTTGATTGATGTCCTAAAGATAACTTCCGGCCATACAACCCTAAAGGAAAAAATAAAAAGTATTCCGTACATAAAACTTCCACAGGAGATCCAGAAAATGAATTGTAGTATGAGAGATCTTGAGTTCACTCACAAGCGCGGATACATCGGTTGTAATAGAGAAAAAAATTATATATTTTTTAAGTAAAATAATAATAACAAGTTAAGACATGTTCAGATTATTTTAAAAATAAAATATTTTTTTTTGAAAAAGTGTTTATTTTTCCCCTTAAATAATTATTATTTAAAAAAAAAACATATTTGAACAAGTTTTGTCATAAATCCTAATGAAATATAGAAAAGTTCATGGGTTTATATGAAAAATATCACTCCCTCTACAAGCCCTACTAATAAATTCAACCTCGTTCTCTCTAATGGCGCCCTTTCATCCCGCAGCCAAAATGGAGCTCCGTTTCCAGAACGGAGGTAGATGATCCATGGTCGATCGCCTGAAATCGAGCTTCCTTCTCAGTGAGAAATTCCTCTTTTTTTCCTCTTTCGATTGATAGTCTGGTTCCTAGGATTCAATGAGGTTTCGAAGATGGTATTGTTCTCTTTCTTCGTTGCCATCTCCTTCCAAGAAGGTTTCCAAGCGGAGCGAAGTGGCCAAGGTGAAGAGAACCATGGCTATCAAGTCCTTCGTTCAGAGGTCGCACAATCTCTGCTTTTTTTTTTCTTTGTTTGCTTTTACTTGATCATTTTGGTGATTAATTTTCTTTTATTTTTTTAATTTTTTGAGTTTTTTCTAGCTGGTTTCTTGTGTATTTGTAGTTTGATAAGCTTGAATGAATTCCTTCTTTCATCTGAGAACAGTGTGCTTGATCAATATGGAATGCAGCACATTGTGAATGAAAAGTATTTAAGATCAATTTTGTTCTTTTTTTAATAAATGGTGATTGCTTTGGTGGAGGTATCAGGTCTGGCATTGTGAGTTTTTATAGTTTTTTTTTTAATGTGAATTTTTGTAGCTAGTTTATTGCTCATTTTTAGAAGATAAGCTTGAATTAGTTCTTTCATTTCACAGTTGAGTGTTTGATCAGTATGGATTGTGATCTGCTTTGTTATATATACAGCACATTGTTAATGATATTTATTTCAGATTGTTTTCTAAATAAATAGTGTTTTCCTTTGTTAGAAATGTTTCGTATGACATGATTCATACCTAATTTTGTTGATCGAGTTTTTCTATGTTCTATTTTTTTTTCCTTTTTTGAGTTTTTGTTAGGTAATTTTTTAGCATTTTTATTTGATAAGGTTAAATTTCTTCTTTTGTTCTACAGGATGTGATGTTTGATCAGGTAGAAATTGTGATTTGCTTTGTAATCTGGAACATTGTTATGAAATGTATATAATCATTCCATGGTGCTTTCTGTTTGTTGTTACGCTTGAGCTATCAAGTTTTTATTCCTAATTTTCATTTCTATGTTGTTACAAATAATGATCCAACAACAGGTAAATAAGAAATGATTGCTTTTTGTATGTGTGTATATATACATATGACATTTAGCTTAAATTTTCAGTTGGATTGAGCGCACTTATCATGTCCGTGTTAGATGCTTTCTTTTTTAATTGCATTAGATGTCTTTTTATTTTGTAGAAGGATGGGGATTAATACGGATGCCTAATGTGTTTCTTTGATATTTTCCTATGTACTTTTAGGTGCTCCTAATTTCTTTTTGCTGTTGTATCTACACGAACACTAACAATACCATATTATTATATCCAGGCATAATATCCCCTTTTTACTTGCAATGTATGCAGGTATATGCTGGCAAACCCTGGAGTCTTTCCCAAACCAACAGAAGTTCGTGATGCTGTTGGTGGATCATGGAACATTGTGAAAGAAATTCTCGCAAAAATGAAAGCAGAGATGCTGCCTGCTTCTCAAATTGATCAGTCAACTGCAAGTACAAGCTTCGTAGCAGATGGTTCTGATGCTAAAGAGGTGGAAGGAAATATGGGCAGTGGCACAGTCAACACAGATGAAGGGTTTGGGGCATTAACTGAAATGCTCGATGTGGCAAAATCGCGTACCATGGAAGATAAAGATTCAGCAGTTTTAGCATCAGTGAAGAATTCAGAAAATTTTGAGGTGCTTCAACCCAAAAAGAGGCAAGAAACAATGGAGGATTTCACAACTTCTGGTTCTGTTAGCAACCAGCATTTACTTTGTTTAATGAATCAAATTGTTGGAGAAGGAAAACAGAATACAGTGGCTAAAGATACTCATAGACACTCCTTGAAGGCAAAAACTCTGGAAGATGCTTCTTCACCCTGCAGAAGTGAGGGCTACAGAAGAAGAATAGATGGCATGGCTTCAAGTCATTATTCCTTGGCTCCGAACCAGAAAAACTCAGAATTAGACAACACATCACCCAGAAATCCTGTTAGTTTGGTTGAGTTATTTACCCATAGAGCTGAAAAGATCAGTTTTGATTGCCCAAATGTTAACACTTTGAAGAGAGTGACACCTGTGAATTTTAGTGAGGAAGGCCCCAGCTCAATGAATCAAACTGTTGGAGCAGAAGAAAACGAACAAACTACAGTGACTGCAGATACTAATAGGTACTCCTTTAAGGCCAAATCTCTGGAAGATGCTTCTTCTCCCTGCAGAAGTGAAGATTACGGAAGAAGGATAGGTGGCATGGCTTCAAATCATGATTCCTTGGCCCTGGACCAGAGAAACTCAGAATTGGGCAAAACATCACCCAGAAATCTTCCTAGTTTGGTTGAGTTATTTAACCGAAATGCTGAAAATATTGTGCTTGACTGCCCAAATGTTGACACTATGAAGAAAGTGACACCTGTAAATCTTAGTGAGGAAGGCCCTGGTTCACTTGAAAATCTCAAAAAACATCCAAACTTGAGTTACAATTATGTGTTTGGTGAAAAGATCATGAAACAAGCTGATTATTTAAAGCTTAAGAAAGTGCATAGTGAGGAATCCGAGATGCAACTGGGAGTTAAAGGCAATCTTGATGGTATTGTTAAGCTTACAAGGGATACACTAAAGATGGAATCTTGGGCTGATAAATCTTCGAATAAAATTAATTTACCTTGCAAAGAAGCTTCTGTAGGAAATTCAAAGGCGTTTGTACATCAGAGCTTGAAACATTTGGGTTTGAACGATCAGCATACATCCAGGAGCCAGCTTGAGAAGAAACAGGCTAATATGCCTTCTGAAGGCCCTGGTTCACTTGAACGTCTCAATAAACATCCGAACTTGAGTTACGATTATGCGTTTGGTGAAAAGATTATGAAACAAGCGGATTATTTAAAGCTTAAGAAAGTACACAGTGAGGAGTTCGAGATGGAACTGGGAGTTAAAGGCAGTCTTGATGGTATTGTTAAGCTCACAAGTGATACGCTAAAGATGGGATCTTGGGCTAATGAATCTTCGAATAAAATTAATTTACTTCGCAAAGGAGCTTCTGTAGGAAATTCAAAGGCGTTTGTACATCAGAGCTTGAAACATTTGTGTTTGAACGATCAGCATACATCCAGGAGCCAGCTTGAGAAGAAACAGGCTAATATGCCTTATGAAGTAACTGAAAGTGAAGAAAATGAGGATTCAAATTGCTTAAAACTGGAGACAATTCTATTGGACAAAGATGAGAAGGCAGTGGACACATCTGATGGGCTGAACTCTCTATTTATCAGTGATGAGAGTGATTCTGATATCTCTGCTTTTGAATATCCAAGTCCTGAACCAAATAATGAGGTTCTTTCTTCAATGAAAGGATTTCATGTAAATATAAATCGACACGATGAAAAAATCGCCCTTGACAACAGGCTGCTGGTGTATTTTTTGCCTAAAATAGCCAAGGTGAAAGATCTTATCCAAGCTTTTGGTGACTCTGGGCCTATTTCTGAAATCAATATACTTCCATCAAGGGAAAACCGTTTCAACTATGCGCAAGTTTTCTTCAAGGTAGTTCCTCCTGACTTGTCTTCAAACATCTTCTTTGCTTTCGGGCTCTACTGTACACTAATAAAGACCAAGAAACTAATGTTATTAACTGAATGCTGTGATGTAAATGCTGCCAAAATATAGCAAAATCAATAGTTCATAGTTTTGATGCCTTTTCTGTTGCAGTTCATCTTTGCAAATTAAAGGAAATAGACACAATGGATACATTATCAATGGATAATAATAAGGTTGTTGATGAGTTGTAACTGTGTTTTTCCAGGTCTGACAATTCTTTATGCTTAGGTTGGCAAGCTTGTGTTTATATGCTGTGATATCTTCTTTTTTTTTCTCTCTAATTTATTAGGTGCTTCTGTAACTAGATGTTCTTTCTGCCTATTTAAATTATATATATAGACATATATTTCATTTGAGCCTTACAGAAATCTCGTTGTTTGGCAGACAAACGAGGGACTGAGAAAAGCTCTAAGCAAAACCGATGTGGCTGTAGGTGGTGCTGATGTTGCTATGAAGGCTGCCATTACACCATCAGAGATATGTGACAGAATGTTTTGTACAGAGCAAGTTAACAATGCAGATTTCCCTGACCATTTTCTAAAACATCCAAGCCGAACAGTCGTTATAAATGGATTACCTGACAATTTATCTTTTAATCACCTGAAGTGTGCACTCTCTACCTGGGGAAGAATCACCAGCGTTGTTATGGGAGCTTCCGTTTCCACCGTATTCGTTGAATTTGAGGTGATGTTTGTTTCTCTATTAATAAATCTCTTTTATCAGTAAAAACTCTTAGATATCTGCCTTATGAAATCAAAACTGATTGTTGTCTGCAGTCGGAAAAATCAAAAGAAAGAGCTCTCGCCAAAGCGACCATCTCAATATCAGGATTAACACTATCTATCCTTCGGGTGGATGCCCCGAAAACAACCATCATCCGAATATCAAATGTGAATCCTGTCAGCGGAGCAACAAAAGTTCACTCAATCTGTGATTCATTCGGAAAAGTCAAGAAAGTGACCGGACGATATATCGACACTTTCGACATCCATTTCAAATTGTCAGAATGGTCCAACATGTTGAAGATTATCAACAGGTAGTAAGACAATTTTGTTCTGCTGCTACCACCGAATGTTTTCTTTATTCCATTCATCGTCTCTGTCAGGTTAAACGGCCTCGTAGTTGATCAGCACAAATGGACTGCACAACCGGCAACTCTCATTCCAGCTGAGGTACTTCAAGCACTATGGAACAAACCTGAAGGTCAAAAACAAGTGCATGAGTTGGTTCGAAATATTTGCGAAAGAATAAGCGATGAATCGATAGATACATCGATAGATACATCTTTGCTTAGCCTCGCAGAAGAATATTCAAGATCATGAGATCTTCGTTAAATTCTTTGAACTTAATACATGCAGACTTATGAAGCTATTTTTGGTGATTTTGATTCATATGTTTATATCAACTACTGATGAAACCTCATCTGGTTGATCCCTCTTTTTGTAGACCATGTCATTGTAATCACTTAGTTCTCTGTTTGAGCAGCAGAAAATTTTGTCAATGTAACTCTCTGTTTGTGTGCTCTTTTTTTTTATTTTTTGTTTTATTTATTTTATTTTGCAAATGAATGTATTAATGATTGTTTATTGGACTTTCCAAAGACAAGATATGTTTATAACTTGGACAAATATTAATATTATAATCAATTTTTTTATATTAATAAAACATCCACAATATTTTAATAATTAGAGGTAATTTCAAAACATGTTCATGCTATTCTTGAATTTATTCCCTAACAAAATACTTCACAAGAGAAAAAAAAAAACACAGATAATTGTAATTAAAAATTTAACTCTAAACAAAACACAAGGTGAAATCCTCTCAAAGATCGATCAAAATTCATCGATAAAATTAGAACAAAGTTAAATTAAAGAAAGAAGAGGAAAATCAATGACACAATTGCAACTCAAATTCACTACATTTTGGCAAAACTAAGGGATCTCATGTTGCACTTTGCTTCTTCAGCTTCGCTAGTTCTTGTCGAATAGCACCACCCCTCTGTAGACAAGATAATGCCGATATAATTGAGTCACAAGCCGTCAAAGATCAAAACATTAAGTATAACAAAAGGAGTTACTTCTAACCTTGATCTTCGCCAACATAACCTTAAATCGATCGAAGTCATTTAAAGAAGCTCTTTTCTTCTGCACAATCAGCTTTCTTCCCCACGAACTATTTTCCCATTTGTTTTTCACATCTGCGCAATCAGAATCCATCTTGGTTAAACCAGTGTCAAGAAACAACTCATTCCCGGTAAGATAAACCGATAATACACTACTTCACCTGCAGTCTGCATTGCGGCGATCAAGGATTTCTTCTTCGGTATCCTTGGAATGTCAATCTTGATGTCAGTCAGAGAAAGCCTCTTAAAATTCATCTGGCCTCGCACCATATCCGGGGCATCAACCAAAGCCTGACAAGAATAAACAACACCATTGAGACATGAGTTATCGGAAGAAGTAGCTTCTCTAGTAAATATAACCAATTAAAACACCAAAATTTAACTGATCATATCTCGTATTATATGGACAAATGCATGAGTATGAAGCGATTGCCACAAAAGTGATAAATGAAAGAGATCAATATCTTCTAATAAATTATCTAGATTACCAATTGAAAAGATCACATTATAGCACAAATGCATCATAGTGGGAAAGAAATTGCCACAAAGACGATAAACAAAAAAAGTTCAACATCTTCATATAGATTCTCTACTAATAATATTACCGATTAAGCAACACAATTTAGAATATTATATCATATACAAAATACATCATAGTATAAAGAGAGTTTGCCTCAAAGATGATGAATAAAATAGATCAGCATCATCATATCGCTTCTCTAGTAATACTACTGATTTAAGCACCACATCAAGATCACATCGTAGTATGAAGAATTGCCGAAATATTAATCAGAAGAGATCGACATCTTTACAATTGCACTAGTAGTATTGCCAATTTATGCGCCACAATTTAAAAGATCACATCATATACATAAATGCAGTATAGCATGAAGAGAGATTGCCACAGAAATGAATGAATGGAAACAATCAACATCTTCAAATAGCTCCTACGGTACAGTTAGCAATTTAAACACCACAATTTAGAAGATCTTACCATATACAAACATGCATCATAGCATAAAGAACTGCAACAAAAAATGGTATACAAAACATCGGTATCTTCATATAGCTACTCTAGTGCAATAAGCAATGCAAGAACACAAATTTAGAAGATCACATCATATACATAAATGCAGTATAGCATGAAGAGAGATTGCCACAGAAATGAATGAATGGAAACAATCAACATCTTCGAATAGCTCCTAAAGTACAGTTAGCAATTTAAACACCACAATTTAGAAGATCTTACCATATACAAACATGCATCATAGCATTAAGAACTGCAACAAAAATGGCGCCTAGAAACATCGGTATCTTCATATAGCTACTCTAGTGCAATAAGCAATGCAAGAACACAAATTTAGAAGATCACATCATATACATAAATGCAGTATAGCATGAAGAGAGATTGCCACAGAAATGAATGAATAGAAACAATCAACATCTTTGAATAGCTCCTACGGTACAGTTAGCAATTTAAACACCACAATTTAGAAAATCTTACCATATACAAACATGCATCATAGCATAAAGAACTGCAACAAAAATGGTATACAAAAACATTGGTATCTTCATATAGCTACTCTAGTGCAATAAAGCAATGCAAGAACACAAATTTAAGAAGATCACATCATATACATAAATGCAGTATAGCATGAAGAGAGATTGCCACAGAAATGAATGAATGGAAACAATCAACATCTTCGAATAGCTCCTAAAGTACAGTTAGCAATTTAAACACCACAATTTAGAAGATCTTACCATATACAAACATGCATCATAGCATAAAGAACTGCAACAAAAAATGGCATACAAAACATTGGTATCTTCATATAGCTACTCTAGTGCAATAAGCAATGCAAGAACACAAATTTAGAATATCACATCATACAACAAAAAAAATGATTTATGAAAAAGATCAGCATCTTCAAAATGGCTAAAATATAAAAAATCAAACCAAAAAAATATCACAAAATTGCTTTTTTTGCCCTCTTTCTAATTGAAGCAAATGAACAATGTAACATCAACTTCAACAATCAATAAAGTATGATTATGAGTGATATTATAACAACCAATAAGAGTTTTACATAGTTTTACATAAAGGTCATATCTTTCCGAAAATTTAGAGTTCTCTGATGATGAACCAATTGAGGATTCAAAAGGACAATGAATGCTTACGCGATTCTGATCGACAACATCGACAATGACAACAAGCTTGCCATAATCCTTGCCATAGTTCACCAGCGCCACCCTTCCAATCTCCACGTATCGCTTAAAAGGCTTCAGATCACCAAAAGAAAACAAAAAAAAATCAAAGGCCAAAAAAATACAAATGGATTAAGGAAAAAAATCCACCATTTTACGCAAGAATTGATGGATTGAGGATGCAATTAGGAGGAATTTCTCTCACCATGGCTAGGGCTTCGGCAGCTGGATTGGTGGTGTTAGGGTTAGGGTTAGGGTTAGGGTTTTCTGAGTCTCTTCTCTTATTGCAAGCTTGAAAGGGTTTCTTACTCTGTGAACCGTCCGATTTGGAGTCAAAACGAAGAACATATCTCAAGGCAGTAAAATTGTACATTATTAAAAATAATTGTTTTTCATTAAAAATAATCTTTTTAATAAAAATGAAATGGTGCTAAAAACCCGAATCATTTTAATAATTTAACAGAATAATTTATTTATATATTTATTAATTGCTCTTTGAACATATGATAAATATCAATTTTATTTACCTATTAACCCATGGAATGGGTTGTATGCGCATATGTATATATTATAAAACTAAGTAAAATTTGAGAGATTTTTTGAAAATAAAAATAAATTATAAGTTCCTTTTAAAAAAAATATAATTTTTTTATCAAAATGAACAAGTCCCGTGTCCACTAGGGGCGGAGCTAGGGGTGGACGAAGGGGGCCATAGCCCCTGGTTTTTGTTTTGTTTTTTTAACAATATATATATTTATATATAATATAAAATAATATTTTTAAAAAAATTGTTAAATTTTATTGTTTTGCTCTTTAATATTTTACAAATTGATTTATATAATTTTTTATTTTGTATTTTTGGTAAAAATCTATTGTTTGATGAGTTGTTTTTTTTTTACAAATTAGTATATATAGTCTAAAATATTATAGTTTTAGACAAGTATATTTATAAAATTTTATTGTTTAGTCTTTTGATATTTAGTAAATTGGTTATATAGTAACAACTTTTTTTTGTAAAATTTTATTGTGCAATAACTTGATTTTTCGAAAAATTAGTATATATATGCTATTTAAAAAAAAATATAGTTTTAGAAAAATATTTATATAAATCTAATATCTTCTTCATTCACTTTTTACTTGTCCTCTAAAAAAAATTATCACCTTTTGAAACATTTTTTTGGCCTCATAAAAAAAGTTTCTCTCCCTTTGAAAAAATTTTTGGGGGCCCCTAAAAAGACCTGGCTTCGCTCTTGGTGTCCACAACTTAATTAATTTTTTCTTTCATATACATTCACCCAATGAATACGAGAATTGAATTGTAAACCTATTCCCATAACTGAGGGTTTTTTGTACAACTGTGTCATGAGTGTTTTGAATCCTAGGCAATGAAGTCTCGTAACCAAAAGATCTTGGATATTAATTTTTTTATTAACCTAGTGATTACCATAAACTAAAACATTTAAGGAGAATGCTAACATAATTTTAACACTTTATATTGGCACGAGATCTACTTGCATGCTACAAATCATCCTTTCTTTGAATTTTTAGCTCATTTTTAATACAAAAGATACCATATTTTGTAATTTCACAACTCACTACAAAAATGCACTTGTTAGTTTCTTAGCATTACAATATATAGTATTTATCTTTGAAATTTTATGTTAAGTGGATATTTTACATATTTAATTGTTTAATATACAAACTAACATTAAAGAATCGTGGCTAGCTTAATGGTAACTATCAAAATATCGTAATTGATTCATTTTCATACCCACTTAATTATTATTTGCTTTGTTTCTTATCAAATTCGTCAAAAAATAAAAATAAAAAATAAAAATAATATCAAGGGTCCTGATCTATTGTTTTTTTAGAAAAACCATGTCCACATATTGAAAATACAGTAGCCTTTAAATATTATTTATTTAAATTGCTATGGGTAGTTGGAGTATAGATTTCATACTCTATGGTTATTTAATATCAATAAATTTTTGGTACTTTTTTATTTAAAAAAAAAATTGATGCCATTGTGCTTGTGTAGGGGCCTGGACCATGGAAAACAGGAAAAATAGTTGATTCTTAGTCAAGTTGGAAAATGATGCAAATGAGACTAAATTTAAAACCTTGCAAAGTTGGTCTCATGCATGCATTGATTTGATGTCTCCTTTGCCTTCAAAATGTATGAACATCTCTAAAGTTTTCATTGTCTCACACATGTCTTATACTTGCTTATATTGGCAAAAACATGCTTCCTATTTTTGTTCCCCCTATCTCTTTCCTATCCTACCTACCAACTCATTTAATTTTTAGTGCTTCCTTACTGTGATTTTCAAACTTTCCCCATTTATTTATTTCATTTTTCATGCCTTTTATGTTTTAGTCCTAGTGTCAATCTTAAGATTTTTAGTATAATTATACTAATTATAGTATTTATTCGTCTATAATCAATGGAAATTTTGAAGTTTATCACATTAATGGTTTATTTATAAATAAATAAGCGATTTGTTTTGAATGAACTGATTGTTCGAATAAACTGTTGTAAGTATAAAAATTGATATTTTTTAATAAATATTATACTCTTTTGTGTAATTCTATTTGTAATTAGTTGTGGATTTTAATCCAAGATTAGATGGGCTCAATTAAATCTAGAGCTTTAAATACATTTATAGTTACCCATTAATAATATTTAGTTTTATAATAAAGCCTTGCTCTTTTTAATGATACTCTTATACTTCTTTGTAACATGATTAGTGTCTAACTAACATTGATTGGCCGCCCATTGATAATTTTCACCAAATGTTTAGTGATAGCCTTTTTAGACATGCTTTGGATGAGTTTGATTAGTATGTATATTTTTCATTCATTTCATCAACTTCCTAAAAAAGCAACCCAACATTGCCATGTGATTAGCATTTCTTCCACTTATTTTTTATTTATTATTATTTAATTTTTAAAAAAGGCGACAAGCGTCGGAACCCATAAACAAACACGTGGGGAGCCGGGCTTTCCATCGCGCAGACCTGCCTCACGCTGCGTGAGATGAGGGATTGAACTCGGGGAGCCACGCTCAGCACTCGAGGCAGACATCCTACTGCAAAGGGCCGATCTCGATAGGCCAGAATGGTTGTTGGCTTTCTTCCACTTATTTCATCCTCCACCATCATTTTTTAAATATTTATCTTTTTTTCTCCCTTCTACATATGCTCTTTTTATGAATAAATTTAAATAGACAACTTTAATGCAATTATACCTCTCAACATGCTATATATATATATATGTATTTTTGTTTTTAATAGAGTGGATAACCACTAGCTACTTTATTAAACAAAAATGAACGAGTACAAATTAAACTAAAAAAACAAGTTCAGAAAAACAAAGAGTAAAGCAAAAACATCCAAACTAGAGGTTAAACCGATTACAAGGGGTAAGACTCACCTCAACACAAACAAAAACAGAAAAACACACAAAAAAAAAAATAAACTAAGAAGGCGAAGTCCACCGCCAGGTAACTCAAGCCTCCTCAAGCCAGGATCGAGAGTGGATCACTCATGAGACGGATGAGTTGTATTGCCTTCTGAAATGTCCGGTCTAGTGCTCAAAAGATCCAGAGAGCACTTGAAGTTTCAGATGGAGTATCCTGGAATGCAAAGATACTGATTTGTCGTTGCAAAGAACCAAACAAGAACCATATGTATAATTTTAGAAATCATTGAATGTGTGCGAAGAACAAGCATATTGAAAATTACCTTAAAAAGTAAATCTCAGAGACGACGATGTTGCTTGTGAATAGAGGGAATCCAGGAAGTCAAGGTCTCGAAAAGGATTATGAATGGTAAGACAACCTTAGAATTTACTTAAAAAAAAAAAATTCAAATACGGTATGAAAATTTGCATTTGAGTAAAAGATAATCAGCGGATTATGAGTCTCTGTGACAAAGGACTATGTATGTATGTATGTATCTGTTTATGTATGCATGTATATGTATTTATTTGCCCTGGTTTATTAATTTGTGTTTTATTTAGTGCTTCTATCTCTAAGTTCAATACTCTATCCTTACATATATTTATGTTTGATAAATATAAATAAACTACTTTGGAATATATATATATCTCTAATCCTCCACCTCTAATTATACATATTGGAATATTAAATTTAGCTGTAGTTAGTGCTTCTATGCATATCAAAAGTTAAAGAAACTTTTAATTAAGTTGGCCACGGGCATTTTATCAACCTCCACTAATCTCATCACCATCTTCAAAATAATAATAATAAAAAAAAAATAAAAAAATAAAAAATAAAATAAAAACAAAACAAATAAAAAAATGACCAACATGACCCCCTAACCTAAATACTTTTTTTCCTTTTTATACAAAACACAGTTAGGACATGCGCACGTTAAAAAATATTCAGACTCGCTTAAAAATATGAGGATTGAGTTGCAAGCCACTCTCATACAAAAATCTTTTATGGCGTTATATGTTCAGGATATCTCTCCATGTCTTGTGCACAGATTTTTGCCCACTATATATTATGTGGGATTTAAACATTGATCTTTTTCATTGAACAAATGCTTTATGTATTGGGTTAGCTATATAATCATTTTTATTATTTTTATTATTTTTATCTAAATAGAAATAGAGAAAGAGAAAGATGCATGCATTTTAGAAGAGTCATTTGTTAGTCCAATGATCCAATGGCTATTGTCCACTTTCAGCACCCCCAAACTGACATTTGTTTCTAATTCCTCACATTATTCTTTTTTACTTTCTTTATTTCCTTCTCACTATCTCTCTAGTCTCTTCTTCTTTCCATACTTAGAATCAACCTTCCTTTCCATAAACCAACAACAATAACAGATTTTGAGAGAGAGAGAGAGATATAGAGAGTTTGAAAAAAAGAGTTTCAAATTAAAATCATGGAAGGAGATGATGAAATAAAGAAGCAAGAAATAGAAGAGAAAGCCATGGATGTTACTCTCAAGGATCTCTCAAAGAAACTTGAAGACTTTGCCAAAGCTAGAGATTGGGAGCAGTATCATAGCCCAAGAAACCTCTTGCTTGCCATGGTTTGCTTTTTCTCTCTCTCTCTCTCTTTTCATCCTTGTTTTACATCTCTTTACTTTCTTTGTTTGTCTTTCTTTGTTCATTAATTTATCTTTCTTTTTGTTTTGAAATTCATGATCAGTTTATGCTGAAGTTTCTTTACTGATCAGTTGTTGTTTGTGTTTAGTTTTACTATGAATGGTGATCATTTTTTCATCCTTGCTTTGTTTTCTTCTCTTCTTTTTTTTTCCTTCTGAAATTCATGGTGAAACTGTTTTTTACATGACTTTTTTTTTCATTTTTTATTCATGAGAAGATTTCTGAATTAATGCACTGTTTGCTTTTAAGTTTATACTGTGAATGCATGATTCTTTGGAAATCATCTTGTCACCCATGCTTTGTTTTCTTCTTCTTTTTTTCTTTCCAACTTTTTATGGTTTGGTTCTCTCTTTCTTTTAACTTCTTCTGAAATTCATGGTCAAACTCTTTTTACATGATTGCTCATTAATTCACTGTAAATTTTACTGTGAATGCATGATTCTTATGTAATATCTTTTCATCCATGCTTTGTTTTTGTTTTTGTTTTTGTTTTTTTTTTTGTTTTTTTTCTGAAATCATGATCAAATTCTAGTTTAATAACTACTCATTTGTATGCAAATATTTCTAATTTAATTCATTGTGTTTGTGTTTAATTGTGCAATGAATTCATCATCAAACTCTAATTAGTAATTTATAACTCATGTTCTTTCTCTGTGATTAATTAATGATGATGATTGAATAACACTATTCATGCATGATTGTTTTTAAAAACATCTTAAATCAAATAATTTGATATGATTAGAACAAATCGTTGGGGATTAATCTTTATAATCAATATTTATTATATTCTTTCTCCTATTCTTTATAGAAATAACGGAAAATTACATATATGCCCCTATACAAATATTGTTTTATAGGGGTATATATGTAAATAAAACATTATAGTAATCTAATTGTGAGAATAAATGCTACTTTTTCTTTATCTTTTGCACTCCTTTTCTCTTAAAAAAAACTCTTTCTTATCTTGAGTTCTTATTCTTGAGCATCTGTTGACCAAATTTATAGTTATTTTATTCATAAGAAATGCCAAAATAAATAATTCTCTTAATATTTTTCTTAACTTTTGTTCATGTTAGAAAGAATCTGAATTCATATATTTGAATTTAAATTATTATTATTATTTTGTCTTTTTTCATTTTTGTCCTTGAAAAGGACCATTTAGTAAAAGAATGATAATTCAAACATTTATAAGATGTTTTTTTGGGGCGTTGTTTTTTGTTTTTTAGTGTTTGTTTTTATATATAAGACACGTTTTCTGATTAAAATTTACATAGATTTGTTATCAACCACGTTCTCAGAATTAAAATCTACAAAAATTTATTATCAATTGTTGGATTGTAATCCACTGAATTATACATTTCAATTGCATAGTATCTGTGCTTATAAATAGTAACACAAGTAAAAAGTGGCAATTCAACTGTCGATACACTTCAGCTACATATTATTACTACGCTTATAAATAATAGCATAATAAAAAAAAAATAGGATGTACAGTTTTTTGATTTGAACTATTCAGTCAATTTTAGTACAATATCTCAACAAATCTTAACCGTTCAACTCTATTTCTGCTACACATACAACAACTATTTATAAACAAAACAACAATTAATCAACCCAAACTAAAACCCCATTAACACTCATTGTACTCTTTAATTTGCACCGTGCTCAACTGCGAAACGTTCTACGAACGTCTGCAATTGATATTTTCTCTCATATATATATATATATATGATTTTTTTTCAGTATTGTTAGCAAATGCTTAACTAAATTAAAATATTAAAAATTTAATTAATTAATTTTTTTAATTTGAAAATATGATCAGGTTGCTGAAGTAGGAGAATTATCAGAAATTTTTATGTGGAAGGGAGAAGTGGCTCAAGGCCTCCCAAATTGGGATGAGTCTGTCAAAGAACATCTTGGTGAAGAACTTTCTGATGTTCTCTTATATCTTATAAGACTTGCAGACATTTGTGGTGTTGATCTTGGAGATGCTGCATTAAAGAAAATTATTAAAAATGCAGTTAAATATCCTGCAAATAAGTAAAATGAACTGTTGAATGTTGTTATTGTTGGTCTTATTCTGGTATTATTATTGGTATTGTTATCAATAACATGTTGGTGGTTTTTGTCTTCATGTTTTAAGTTCAAAAACAAAGTTATCATATTTAATTAAAACTAAGTTTGAAATCAAATCATGATCTTTGTTTTTTCTTTATATTCATTCAAATTTCACTTATTCACGTATTGTTCCACTAAGTTGACTGTTGTTATTGTTGGTATTATGGGTGGTATTTTTATTGGTATTGCTATCAATAACATGTTAATGGTTTTTGTTTTCATGTTTTAAGTGCAAAAACAAAGTTATCATATTTAATTAAAACCAAGTTTAAATCAAATCATGATCTTTGTTTTTGCTTTATATTCGTAGTGAGTAAATTATTTTAATAAGGCACTGAATTATATGGAACTATATGGTCCTTTCTCATTTTAGGGTCCAAATTTCAATTTGAATAAAAATAGTTACCGAGCTTTAATTTTGTTTTTACCAAAGTGATTATTTGAGAGATTTTAACATATTTTTAATGATGTACATGTTGAAAATTCTCGATTATTATATATATGATACATCATCTATTCTGTTGACAATTTCATCTCACTTGCTGACAGAGAATTTTCGACATCACATAATAAAAAATCGGCCAGAATCTATCGAAAAATCCTATGGTGAAACAAAATTGAATTGAGTAATTATATTAATTCATATCGAAGTTTAGACCTCAAAATAATAAAAAAAATGGCATAGTTTGATGATCTATAAAAAAAAAAATTATCCTATTCATAATTTCATAGTGTTCAAACTTCACAATTGATCCTTGACTATATCAAAGTTTTTATTTTGATCCGTAAACTCAAAAAATGGTTACTTTGATCCTTGAAATAAACATTGCTGTGTAGCTTATGGACTAATATCTTATAATTTGGAAAAATATTGCAAACATATATGAAAAATTAAATGGAAGAGTGTAAGGATGATAGAGAGAGAAAATAAAGGAGGGTAAAATATAGGGGTCAAAAGATAATTTTACATTATATTCCATGGCAAATGAAAAGTGAATTATATGAGTTACAAGGGTTGATTTGCAAAAAAAAGGCCCAACAAAGAGCCCAGCCCATCGATAATAGCAATCAAATCAAGACCGTTAATTATCTATCGAACGGTGATAACCTTTCAGTGTTTGCTGTTTGTTATTATACACGGGATCCCAAAGCATGTGTTTTTCTCGTTTTGGATTTCATTGCGAGTGCGAAGACTCAGAGACCACTCTAGCGCTCTCTTCTTCCATAAACCCTAGGCTTTGATCCACTCGAGAAACCCTAGATCTTGGCCTTCTGTGGATCCGGCATGGCCAGAGGCCTCCGCTTTCTCGGAATTCTGGCCTTGATCTATGCCTCTTTGTCCCTCTGCATCGCGGCCAATGTCCGCCCCATTTCCGACGCTCACCGCTCCGCCGCGCTCGAGCTCTTCGCTTCCCCGATCGACGGATCCTTTGGAAGGTTCGGTGATCTTTGAATTCTATATCTTGATCGTAATTTGGTTTTGTTCTCTTTCATTCTCTGGGTTTTCAAGATCCAATTTTTATTGTTTAATGATTGTGAGTGCTTTTCTATGACTTAGTTTCTCGAAATTAGCGTTTTTATGGTTTAATTTTGGTATATGGACTACCATTCTGGTGCATCTTACTAGAGACTTGCGCGGTACTAAAGATCCGATTTTTATCACTCAATGGTCTTGAATGACTTTCTAGCGATTTTGGGTTTTGATTCCACTATATAATCTAGAATCCTTGTGTATCTTAGAAGAGACTTATGATGCACTAAAGATTTGATTTTTATCACGCAATGACCCTGAGTACTTTTTATGGCTTAACTTCGAGAAATCAGCGATTTTGTGGCTTACTTTTGTTTTATATTATCCTGGTGCAGCTTAGAAGAGACTTATGAGGCATTAAAAACTCTGAAAAATCTGGGATTGGAGAGGCCTGGTGATGCTAAAGAGAAGGCGTGCCCTGTTGTTGTTGAAAAACTTGGGTCAACATCTTCTTCACTGAAGGACTTGTTTCAAGCAGTGAGAGTGAATAGTGTTGTTGGATGCCAAATTGACGCCAAAACTTTTGCGGTATTTTGATAAGATTTTAAATGCTTTCTAATCTTGGCAATTTTTTGCAACTTTAGCGATTGTACCAATTTTGTTGTGTCAATTGATGTGTGCTTTTCTCTTGCAGGATGTTGCTTCTAGAATTCAAGCTGTTATAAAAGATACTAGTTCATTGGAAGACTTCTACTATTCTGTGGGAAGTTTGCTTCTCGTCAAGGCAAGGCTCTTGCACAACTTATTGGTTATTCATTGATTCCATATGCTTTGAATTGTTTAACTATAGTCATCCTTTTATGTTTGCCAACTTAATTTCTTTATTAGGTTTGGTAACTTTGGCTATTTTTGGATCTTAACACTTTATGAATGTTGGTACTTAATTTCAGTCTTTGTTATGTTCAAACTATTTTCCCTTTCAAAAACAAGAATTTTTTGGCTGACTTTGGTCGTTATATATTGTGTAGGATCAAGGCTCAAGTGTAAATCTGCTAGATGCCAACGACATATTTCATTCTATTAAGGTGACTTCTGTTGATTCTGCATAATGATATTTTTCGTGTCTATTTTTGGATAATGCATAATCACATCTGCCTTGTGTACTATGTTCCTAGGCACTTAGTCAAAGTGATGGTAGATGGCGTTACAATTCCAATAGTGCTGAATCTAGTACTTATGCTGCTGGTATTGATTTTTTTTAGTTTTTTATTGTAGTTGTGAAACAAATTATTGACTTTGCTTTGGATTTTGTGTTATTGGCATATATTTATTTTTTACGTATTTGGGTTTGCTTCTAGTGAATTATAATGTGCACCGATTTGTATGGTGCGGCGCCTTGTGCTTATCATTGACTTTTCATGTATTGTACACAGGGTTGGCACTTGAAGCACTTGCTGGAATTGTTTCCCTTGCTGATTCAGAGGTGGATCAATCCATGGTGAGTAGCTGTTTATCACAAAACATGAAATATTCTTTAGTGTGTAGGCCTCTGCCATTGCCTATTGGTTGCTCTTTTGGACGTTCTTATGCTTACTCAAAGTTTCCTTGCCCATGAGTGTGGCATGCCTTTGAGATGTTTCTGAATTTTGTGAAGTTGGCTCTTGGTTATATACATAAAATTTTTCCTCTAACAGTTATTATTATTTTTTGGCAGATTGAAACTGTGAAAAATGATATCGTGAAACTGTTTGATAGCATTGAAAGTTATGGTATGCTTTTTCCATCTGTTTTTTTTTTGTTTTGTGTGTGTGTTATTCCCTTTACACAAACCTGCTTCTTTTTGTTCCTTTTTACCACTTTGATTAATCTCCTTATCCTCCGACGAGTGCAGTGCCAGTGTGTCTGAATAAAAAAACATTTAGTGATCTATAATCCTATGTGTATTTTCTGTGTTTATGGCTTGATGAATAAACAAAATATTTATTTGCATATAGAAAGTTTTTCACTTATTTTAAGCTTTCCCATTCTGTTTTTGGTGTTTGTTTAGCTAAGAACTTATTGTCATGGATGGCTTAGTTAGATACTTATATGGTTCACTATTGTTGAATTACTGATTGTTGACCAGCATTTGGAGAAAAAAAAGGCAGTTTGAGTGCACAACAAAGTTCATGGGAAGATTGGAAAACTTGGTTTCTTCCATATATGGTGCTGCAACTCACATTTGTGCTTGAAATGAAATTTGCACGATGCAAAACTGTTATTATTATTTAATACATTTAGAAGCAAAACCATCTTTGAAGAAAGTTTGTCACATGGGTTAGCAGACAGCTTAGTATATCATCCATATTTCTGGTGTTAGTATATTACAGTCGATGTTGCTGATCTAGGGAACTGTGCTATAATTGCTAGACAGTGATACTAAGCTCTTGATGTTTAATTACTTTGATTTATTTTCCTGCTGTAATTGCTTTTTCTATACTTGTTTACTTGTTGTAGATGATGGGTCATTGTTCTTTGATGAGAAGCATGTTGCTACTAGTGAATATAAGGGCCCTGTCACAACCACATCTTCAGTAGTTCGGGGAGTTACTGCATTTGCAGCCATAGCTTCTGGGAGTCTAAATGTTTGTCCTTTTTAACTAATCTTTTGTTTCTGCTTTCATGGATATGGCCATCTGCCAACTTATTATCATGTGACTATTTTGATGCAAAAATTTGCAGATTCCTGGTGATAAAATTTTAGGGCTGGCAAAATTCTTCCTTGGTATGGGGGTTCCTGGCAGTTCCAAAGATTTGTTCAACCAGATTGATTCTTTATCACTCTTGGAGAACAATAGGCAAGAACTTGCTATAGAAGTTTTATGCAGTACTCAATTTATGTTTCTGAATTCACATTTTTTAGATTCCTGACTTCCTGAATTATATAACGAATTTCGTCTCATTTTATATAATAACAATTTTTGTACCCTTCATTTGTGAGTAATATATTTATTTAGTAAAATTCCCCATTTGAAAGAATATGAAACAACATTTATTTGACTATCATGGTTCATATTTGATGTGCAACTAATTTTCTTTTGCAGGGTTTCTATTCCCTTGATTCTGTCACTTCCATCAACCGTACTTTCATTAAGCTCTAAAGATCAACTCAAGGTTTGTGACTGGTTTGTCTTTCTTTTTTAAATCTTGGGATGCACTACTTTTCTTCTGTTTGACCGGATTAAAGTAATTCACTTTGGGCAAAAGAAGAAAAAAGTTAACAGGAATTGTGTTTGATTATTTAGTCTGGTATTAAAGCTTTTGTTTTGCTCACTTGGTTCAGGTTGAAGTAAATACAGTGTTTGGATCTGCCGCACCTCCATTAACAGTTAAACTTGTCCAAGGATTCAGTTCTGCTTCAAAGGAAGTCCCTGCTTTGGAAAATCAGGTAAAGCGTTATACTGAATTGTTTAACAATGTGCATGGATATGACAAATTTACACTATGGTTAATTTTGTCCTATATGCTGAATAGGCTATTATGCTAATGCTCACCCATGGACTTGTTATGATATTTTTTGGTGTATATTATACTTCAGGAGCTCAAATTTGATGCAGAAAATGGTGTCCATTACTTGGATATTCTACCTTTGAAAGTAGATGTTGGAAAATATACATTAGTTTTTGAGGTAATCTTAAAATTAATGTAGATGGATCTTCTGATTCCTCTTTTTAAGGAAAATGTCTTTATTGGGAATTGATTTGATCCATGTCTTTTCAGATTTCTCTTCATGATCCTGAACATTTGAATACCTATGCCACTGGTGGTCAGACAAAGACATTAGTTTTTCTCACTGGAATCATCAAAATTGACAAGGCAGAAATTACGATTTTGAATAGTGACGTTGGGAATGTGGAGACCTCACAAAAGTAAGGATTATCAAAACCAAGATAAATTATTTGCGATATGTGTCATCTCCATCCAGATATGGGGAGAGGCTTGTGAGATCGTGATCCATATGTGGATTCCAACACCAGTTTCCTTATGTATATGGACACTGATAAATGGGTCATAGTTTGTTGATAAAAAACAGGAAATGTAAGCAAGGGAAGCCTTCCAAATAGTCAAAAGTCCCGATCTTGACCTTTAAATGTGTCACCTAATGGATATAATTTTTTGTTGGTCATTCTTGTTTGCATACTCTAGATGTGCAATGCTAATTTATTCTCTTTTGTTGCAGTGTTTTAATTGAGTGGTATTTGCTAAATGAAAAGCATATTTGTGGCTAATTTTTTGTGGCCTCTTGTTGCAGGTTGGACTTATCCGGGGACAGTGCAGTTGCCTTATCCGCCAATCATCTGCAAAAGTTGCGTTTATCTTTCCAGCTGACAACTCCTCTAGGACATGCTTTTAAACCTCACCAGGTTTTCCAACTAACTTTTAAGCCTAAGGAAGGGTAAATATACTGTGTGGTAGTTAATTCCTGCTGGGCAATTTTTTGCAGATGTTTCTTAAACTGAAACATGATACCAACGTTGAGCACTTCTTTTTATTCGAGAGCTCTGCAAGACAGTTCAAAATCGTACTAGTTGAGTTTCTTTCCCTTCTTTTGCAAGGCAGTAGCAAAATCTACCTCTTTGAATTGGATGGATATTATGTTTGATATGTCCCTGATTATTTTCTCTTTTATAGGACTTTCTTGGCCTTGTTGAGAAATTCTACTACCTCTCTGGGAAGTATGACATCGAAATTACTGTTGGTGATGCTGCAATGGTGATTTCCTTTATTAAATTTTAACGCACTCTAATTTATATTGATTGTTAATTTTCTAATCCACAAGAAAATTCTTTATGTTTTTGCTATTGAACTGCACCTTTCTCTGAGTTTACAGGAGAATTCTTTCCAAAGAGCTCTTGGGCATGTCGAGTTAGACTTGCCCGAACCACCAGAGAAAGCTCCACGACCTCCCGTCCAACCTGCTGATCCTTACTCTAGATTTGGTCCACAAAAAGAGATATCACACTTATTCCGGGAACCTGAAAAGCGGCCACCACAAGAGCTTTCTCTTGCATTCTTGGCTCTTGTCCTTCTACCCCTCCTTGTTTTCATCATTGGGGTATGGTTTAGACTATTCCTATGCACCATACACTCATAATTATTTGAATAATTCTAATTTCTCTTTTAATGGATATTAGTTCTAAATGTTTACAATATTTTTTCGTAATCCACTTACAGCTAATCCGTCTGCGAGTAAACTTGAAGAACTTCCCATCATCACCAGTACCTGCTGTCTTTTCTCTACTCTTCCACATTGGCATCGGAGCTGTTCTAGTCCTCTACGTATTATTCTGGTTGAAGGTACTCTTTCATCTTCACCAACTAAAACATATTCAGATACTTATTTTAACCTTTAGGGGCCGTTTGGTTCACAGTAATGATATATTACCATGGTAATGAGATTACCGTGGTAATAAGGTCAGGAATGTTATATATTGGGAATGTTTGTGATAATGTGAGATTACTATGTTTGGTTGAGAATTTATATTACTAGTGATCTTTCATTATCACGGATGAACACCTATTTTGGTGGTAATCAGATTATCATCTTATTCAGTAATATTTCATTATTGGTAATCTCACGATTCTCACATTACCATCAACATTATCGCTTCTATATTAACATTACTATTGCTACAATAATTAAACATGGTAATTAAATATTTTACCACCATATTTCTGGTAATATTTTCACATTACCGCGAACCAAACATAGATACAAACATTATTTCCATTTTTAAGTATCAGAATAAATTGTTGACTATAGTTTAGGTACGAAAAGTCCATTTACACTTGATTATGTTCGAGGCTGGATTAATATCTCTTACCTTATTTTCGAACAGCTGGATCTCTTCACCACATTGAAGGCCCTGGGGCTTCTTGGAATCTTTCTCATATTTGTCGGCCACCGGACCTTATCACACCATGCATCAATCTCATCGAAGCTGAAATCATCTTAGTTTGATGCAGCATTTATCACCGGATTTCCGTATTTCAGTTTTGTAGACCACCGTGGCGACCTTCGCAGAACTCACATCCTCGTACCATGCAATAGAGATCGCAGACATTTTCTTAAGGTTATCTTTGAGTGTTAGGATGCAAACTGAAGACAGATCATGTTAAATTAAGGAAACATTGAGTTATAAACGTAGTATTTAGATGTTAATCGCTTTCTGATAACTCTGATAAAAGCTGGTTTTCTCATTAATAAATATGGAGATTTGAGATTATTTCTTGTTTTTTTGTTTCCCATTTCCTTCATTGTCTTTTATGCATATAGGATGTGAATTCAGGTTCATTGTCTTTTATGCATATAAGATGTGAATTCAGGTTGGTAATGAATGATGAATATGCAGATTTAACACTACCGCTTGTTTGGGTAGATCAAAATTATGGCATAATCCGTATAATATATGACAATTTAATATTTTATGAGAATTATATCATATAGGGCTGTTTGAGTACTTAATTTAAATTCAAATTTGGATTTATTTAATATGTTTGATTAAACAACTATGAACATATTTGGGTATAAATCAAAATTCTGTATGACACTCCCTCTGTTCCTTTTTATATGTCGCAAATCCATGTTTTTTTTTTAATATGTTATTTTTTAAAATCAAAAAGCATTTATTATTTTTTTCAAAATTACTTTTAATTTTAACACTTAATTAAGAGAATAATGTGAAAATATAAATTAGAGGTAATTTTAAGAAAGATAATTAATTTTTTATAAAATTTTTATAAAATAACTAAATATTTTTGATACGTAAAATTCGGTTAAGATTAAAAAAAAAAAAGATTAAGTTTTTACTTCAATTTTTCCAAACACGCACAAGCTGGAAACAATTAGCATTTTTGTGTTATGAATATCAAAGAACATTTCAGTCTAAAAATTGGAGAAACAATAAAACAGTAGATTAAGTTTAAGTACTGAATTTGCAGGCATAAGTACACTGGAAAGAAGAAACAACCAAAATTGATAAGAGATTTGCATCTCTATGGCTACAACATGATCTTGTACTGCACCAACTTCTTATGTAGTTCAGCAGCCTCATCTCCCATACCGGCAGCAGCCACTCCTTTCACTAACTCAGCATACATCGATTTCTTCGGCTTATTACAGCTCGTAATCATCATCTCCAACACCTTAACAGCCATATCGATCATCTTCTTCCTACAAAGCATTTGAATCACAAGCACAAAAGTACCACCTCTAATTCGGCATTTTATCTTCTTCATCTCATTCAACATCTCCAACGCCTCGTCCGGCATGCCTTTCTTGCAAAATCCCATTACCAGTGATCCGAATGTAATGTCGTCAGGGCTTATCCCGTCTTTGACCATCTCATCAAATAGAACCATAGCTTGCTCGATCTCCCCCTTCTTTGCGAGCCCATCGATGAGGGTGTTGTAAGTGATTTGAACCAAGGAGTAGCCATTTTCTCTCAGATAATGAAGCAAATCCAAAGCCTCTTTTGTCAACTCTTCTTTGCACAATGCGCAAAGAAGAATGTTGTAAGTCACGATATCAGGACAACATCCCTCGGAAATCATCTTATCCAAGACATCAATCGCCCGGTCCAAAAGACGGTACTTACACAAGCTATTGATTAAGATGTTGTATGTGACAACGGTGGGAGGAGATACACTATACATGATTGAAAGTATCTCATCTGCTTCCTGCCACTTACCACTGCTGCAGAAACAATGAAGCAAGGTATTGTAAGTCACTGCATTTGGTTCAAATCCGTATTTCAGAAGGCCCTCAAGTACCACTTTTGTGTTCTCGCATTTGCCTTCTTTGCATGTCACATTTAAGAGGGAGTTATATGTCACAGTGTCAGGATAGCATCCTTCGAATGTCATATCCTCCAAGACTTCCATTGCCCGTTCAATGCCGCAATTCTTGCATAAGAGTTCAAGAAGTACCGTATAAGAGATAAGGTATGGAGGATGGCCCTTTCTCAACTGATTTTTCCAAAAGCAAATGGCATCATTGTACATGCCTTGGTCAAACATGCACCGAAATAAGGTATTGTATGTGATCACATCAGGCGGGCAACCTCCGAATTCCATGTCTTCCAAAATATTGAGAGCATCATTCAACTGCCTTTTCCTGCAGAAGCCCCCAATCAATTTGTTGTAGGTTATGATGTCAGGAACGCCACCAGACAAAACCATTAACTGAAGAACACGGCTGGCCTTATCCAATCTATCACTATTCACTAATCCCCGGCTTACATTCACGCAAGATTGGACGTCAGGAACCTGGCCTAATCTTGCCATGAGGTCAATCAAATTAGAAGCCTCCACAATCTTCCCACTCTCGCACAAACTCTGGAGGATATCATTGTTTGTTATTTCATCATGGTCGACAAAGTACCCATCCATATGTCCTGTTCCGGAGTTCGAATTTGATGGAGCCAAGGATTTAAATTTACTAGAGACCACCGCCCTTTCCAAACTAAGGTTAGCATTATTAACTCCACCTAGTTGAACCCCTGGCAATGACCCCTTTGAAACACCGATTGTATCGTTTTGCGAGCAATCAAGATGAACAGCAGAAACTCTTATTGGCAAACATCGATGAATGGTGTATTTGGTGTTTGAGTGAAAGTATGGAGAATGTAAACCATGAATATAATGAACTCCACCAATTGATTGCTGAGTGAAAACCATATAGCCCATGTCTTCTATTCCATCAAAGAATTTTCATTCAAGAACATGGCAAGTGCACATCTGAATGACAAAATTGGTATAACATAAGAAAGCAAGCATCTTTCTTCAAAATTTGTAAAATAAATAACTTAAATTTTTTTAAAAAAAAAAAATATGAGGACCGAAAAACTTTATTGAATCAAATTACTTACAGAACAAATATAAAACATGCACCTCATCTGAAGAAATTCATATATCAAAGCATTTGAAAAAAAAAACCAAATCAAATACTCATGCTAAAATATCAACAATGCTAAATGTGATCAGAGAACACAACAAGAAGATACAAAAATGTTTGAGTTTTGAAACACAACATATGATAACTGAATGACTTAGAACACACACCTTATCCAAAGGAATGCTCATAAACCAAATACTCATACTAAAACACCAACATACTAAAAAGTAAAAACAAAAAGAATTCAAGAAAAATGTGATCATAGAACACAAAATATAGGCACAAAATCTTTAATTTTGAAATGCAACATATGAGAATTCAATTTGCTTATAAATAACAGAGTAAAAACAAGCACCTTATCCAAAGAACAGCTCCTAAATCAAAGCATTCAAAGTACCAAACCTACTTAGATATCAACACACTCATTCAAAATAGAGTGTTGTAATAATAAAAATGAAACTAGACAATCAAAAAGGATACCAATATATTACATACTTCAAAATATTAGAAATATAACCAAACACCAGATAGTTTGTTGGAGAACAGCAATGCCCTAAACGAGCAAAAGAACCCTAATTCCATTTAACAGACAGCAAACATTCAACTGGGGAGCTACAGTGATTTCTAGATACCAAATTCTTCAATTGAAAAAAAAAAAGGAAGTTCCATGGATGAAATCAACGGGAGAAGAAGAATTTGAAGAGACTTACACGATTTTCACATCAAAATCCCTCCTTTATTGTTGCTCCTTCAAGGGTCTAAGGAAAAAGAAATTAGGGTTTCGAGGGATTGAAAGATTGGGTGGAAAACGGGGTAGGGTTTTAGAGGGACACTGCCACGTCATCATCTCCAGGTGGAAACCTGGTAAAATTTCATATAAACCCTTGTCCTTATCACAATTTGAAGAAAGTCCTTTATCTTTTTGGGATATTTTTGTTTTACATATGCACCCTTATAAAAATCAAATTACAAACATGTCCTTGTAAAACGTATCTTTTTGTGTATACCACCCTTGAAAGTTTTTTATTTTAACATGGAGTATTATAATAATATTATTAATTTATTTATGAATAAAAAAACTCAAATATCTTTTGTATTCTTTAGATATACATTATTTATTTACATGATATTTTTATTATTTTGAGTTACAACTTCTTATAGAACAAATTTATTTATTTAAACATTAATGTGTAAATCTTACATGGTTTTTCTATTAATATACCGCTGAGTTTGTAACCTCGATGAAACTAAATATCAAGTATACTCTTTAAAATTCTAGTTTTTTCATATGTATAACTAACCCCATTAAAATATATTGTTAAATGTTAAATAACAAAAATTGATGCATATACACTCCTAGAAGAAATTTAAGCTAGCTAATTTTATTAATTATATTTAAATAAAAACTAACACCTCCATAGAAATTTGAATAAAATTCTATTTGTATTATTATAAAAATAAATATTCATATAATTTAGAATATATATCTTGTTAACATATATATATATATATATATATATGCAAAAAGAATAAAAATTAAGAGCATACATAACATTTTGTTTTATTAAGAGTAATGCATGTCATTAGTCGATTTTTTTAGAGATACATAAGCAAAAATATAGAAAAATACTTGAAATAGTAAAAATTTCAAGATATAAAGATAAAAAATATTTAAGTAATTAAAGTGGTGCATGAAGATGCACCACCAAATGCTTTCACGAATATTATCATTGCAATGCACATGCATCATTTCAATCAATTCTAAAAGCTTATTGAAAAACTTATGCAGTCCCCCATCATAAACGTAGCAGATGTGCACTTGTATTAATCTTGTCCATGTAGAATCTTGAAAATAACGCACATGAACATAGAGACACGATCAAATGAATCATTGGGTGTAAATTGAGCTCCACATCTATTGAAATAAATTATAATTCTTTGATGATATACATAAAAAAAAAATAATAAAATTGAAGAGAAGGATTCTATATTCTTATTATTATAAAATAAATATTTATATAATTTATAATATATCTTGATTATATATGTG
>NC_052484.1:281349-287357 GCF_009730915.1 Dioscorea cayenensis subsp. rotundata
CTTGGATACTAAAACCATATTCATAATATCTACCTGATTCTCACTTAAATTTGGCTATCCATAAAAGCACTTCCCTTTTTGAATCTGATGATTTTTAAACCCCCAAACATCTAACGATGATTGATAGAGTTAATTTGGAATTTTTGAATGAAATTGTCCCCTCATGATGGGAAGTTGTCGCAAGTGTGGCGGGGTTTGGTATAATGCCATGTAGATGATGAGTTCTATTTAAAATATGAGGGTATGAGGTTACCCGCTTAAAAATGAGTTTTCTATTTAAAATGAATTTTTGTTTAAAAATAAGTTTTACATTTAAGAAATGAGTTTTTTTGTTAAAAATGAGTTTTCTATTTAAGAAATGAGGTTTCTGTTTAAAAAAATAAGGTCTCTGTTTAGTAAATGAGTTGTCTGTTTAAGAAATGAGGTTTTTGTTTAAAAAAATGAAGTCTCTGTTTAAGAAATGAGTTTTTAGAGTGTATTTATCACTCCAAAATCTCTTTATTGCGATTAGATTTTGGGCCGATTGAGACAAAGCATCGCTACTCACAATCACGATCACGTTGCATGAAAAATGGGATTTCGAACCCTAAATTTTTGATCTCCACCCCGATCTAGATCTCGATCTTGCGGAGAAAAGGTGCGAACCTTTCAGACGCCTTCGCTCGACGACGAGGAGCGTGCGGTCTTTCCCGAGGTCGGCGCAGACAAAGAAGATGAAAGAGATGAGGTCGACGGCGGGGAAAGGCGATGAAGAGCGAAGACGAAGACTAAGGCGAGCGAGATCGAACTCTCATCGGCGCCGCTTCCTCCCTCCGTTCCCATCGGCGACTTAGGCACCATGGATCGAACCGGAATGATCCATCTTGCGGTCTCCCTGATCGAGAATGGTTCCGTTCGAGTTGATCTGTCTTATCCGGCGTCGCCGCATCGAAGACCTCACCACTCCGACGCCGTAGGGAGCGTCGCGACCGGATCGCCAAGCCGCAAAGATTTCTCCTTTAAGACCCGACATGAGCGAGGCCCTACCCGAGATCGCTCGCCGGATCCGGAGCTCGGCACTCAAGCGTTCGCGCGAGATCAGCGACGATGAGATACTCAATGCCCATACTCAATGAGGTTTCTGTTTAAAAAAATGATGTCTCTGTTTATATGATTGTTTGTCTTTGTTTAACTATCGATGTTTCTGTTTAATATATTGTATTTACGTTTAAAAAAGTGATTAAATATCGTTGTTTCTATTTAAATATGTACGAGTGGCCGAGATTAATTGGTTTTTTATATCCGGGATTAATTTATCACGTAAATATTTGTTTTTCGTTTAAATATTAATGTTTTTATTTAAAAATGAGTTTTATGTTTAAAAAAATGAGGGTTTTACATGTTTAAGAAATGAGTTTTTATGTAAGAAATAGAGCTTTTTGTGTAAGAAATGAGGTTTATGTTTAAAAGAAATGAAACTCTACTGTTTAAAAAAATGAACTCTCGGTTTAAGAAATGAGTTCTCTGTTTAAAAAAATGAAAGTTTCTCTGTTTAAAAAAATGATACGTACGAAAAGGAATGCAAAAAGAATGAAAATATATATCTGAAAAGGTTTAAGAGCGATGATGGAATTTCATAATGCGATGGGTAAAAGAAAGTAAACAATAAAGGAAGGGTTATGCGGTGTATGCAAAACTCACGATTTCGTTTGGGAAGTTTTGAAATTATCGAGGGGTAAATAGTAATTTTCTTTTTATTTTATTGTAATTTTTGTATATCTCAGTTCCATAATCGGTGAATCTGGTTTTATTCTTTACTCGTTCATTTAATAAAGATAATTTTATGTAATTCTTTTTTAAAAAAATAATCTGATCAACTATAAATAATAAAAATAATATTTAAAAATAGGTACATAAAATGTCAAATTCATTACATCAAACATGGACATTTGGCATTGGATGATCAAAAACAAACTAAAGAGTACAAAAGAAAAGAAAACATGTCACCTTTAAAATGTGGCAATAATTTGTCCAAATAATAAAGCTAGTCTTGACATGCATAATTAATCATTATTTCAAAGACTTTAATGACGAAGTAGATGATTAATTAAATATTTAATTAAAATTCCAAGAAGGCATCAACTTAATGGAACCTAAAAAGTGTCCTAATGTATATAATAAAATATCTTTTTAAATTACAAACAAACATAGTCAATATCTAAATGCGTGTTTATTTGGGTAGATATAGAGTTACATCTAGGGACGGGCATACCTTCATTCAACAACTTTTTGTTTTTATTTTATTTTATTTTATTGTTTAAGTGACATAATTAGATTAAATATTGTCCAAAAATAGAACATAATTAAAACATTATAAATTTAATTCATTAAAATTGTATTATTAATTCCAATATATTAATAATCATAAGATATAACTCATTTCATTCACGTGGAATATTAATTGTTCGATAAACGGGACCACTGTATTAAACTACACCCAACAAAATTTATTTATAAACTAATATGAAAAATACATATATCCACCTAGATTGTGATCGTTTCCTATATCTACAACCGCACATAAAAATTATACACCCTATATTAGAATTTTTTAATAAAAAATAAACAATAAAATTATTGAGTACAATTACATAATATCAATTATATCAAATAAAAGAAATAAAAAAATAGCAATAAAATAAAGAAAAAACCAAATTGAATAAGATCAAATTTGAGAAGAAAAGACTCCATAATGACATTAGTCTACAAAACTTGCACCAAATGTTTTAATTTTTTTCAACTAATTTTTTTGTTCTCATTTTATTTTTCTTTTCATATTTATTTAACTTTAGATATATGAAGCTAAATTTTTGTATTAAAGGATTAGGATTTTATTATTATTTTTTTTTAACATATATAACCTTTAAGGATATGCCTTCATAAAGTTTATTCTTTAATTAATTACTATAGAGTACACGTGACGTTATGGAACATCTGATTAAGCTTTTCGAAGAGTACATATAAATAAATAATTTTTTTTTTTCTAAAAAAAAGCTTAAAAAAAATAAATGAATGAGTTGTTTGATATGGGACTTGAGAGAGTGACCGGTATATTTTTTCCACTTAAAAACCGAACCCATTAATATGACTCACCAACGTGGCATGATCTTAACTAATAATATACTGACACGTGTCATAAAGGGCCTTTGGGTTTGGATTTCGTTGCTTCCTCTTATCTCTGATGTTCTCTGATCATCACCATTCTTGACCCTTCGTCCGGCCTCTCACCTCTTCAGATCCTTCGGAGATCCCCAAAGTTTGAGTCTTTTTCTGGTTTAATCCTTGAAAAGGGGAGAAAGATGAATCCTTTGAGCAAGAAGATCTATCTCTACAATGTCACCATGGGGCTTTACATGCTGGATTGGTGGGAGCGCTATCTTTTCAGTATCCTTTTCGTTCATCTCCCCTTTGGCTCTTTTCCTTTTATTGTTGTTCCTTTCTTTCACTTTTAAAAATGAAATTTTGGTGATTTGAGTTGTTCTGATGTTGATGAACTGGGTTTCAGTGGAAAGATCGGATTTTTGGTACATTTTCTTTTTTCCCATTGAAGTGAATAATCATAGTAATAGGAAAATTATCTTTTTAGATTCCTTAAATCTTGTAGATATATTGATATTGGTTTTGCTTTGGTTTATCTGCTACAATGGCTGCAGATTTGTTACTCAGATCTACAACAGGTTTGTGTTTATATATCTTCACAAAGAGCTGATATTTTTCTGTTGTTTATATTTTTTTTTTAAAGCTCAGGTTCATAGTATATTGTTGTAGATTGTTAAGGATGGTTTTCTCTTCAGTGCTCTGCTTCTGCTCAATTGTGGTGTTGTTTAAGTATCAATTTTGTTTTTCTGTTTATTATTTAAGATCAGATGCATTGGTTTATTGTTTTTCATTTATATTTTATTGCATTGAAGTCTAACTTCAAAATGAATGATTAAAAACTATTTAATGTAAATCTTAGCTCAGATTCATAGTTTATTGTGTTAGATTGATAAGGATGAATTTCTCTTTAGAATTCTGCTTCTGCCTCAATTGAGGCACTTAAGACATTGTCAATTTTGTTTTTCTGTGTATTATTTATGATGATAGCATTGGCATTGTATTGTGTTGGATTGATAAGAATGTATTGATCTCTCAGTAATGTTCTGGTCCTGATCAATTGCAGCATTTGGGATTTAAGTACTGTGTGAATTTTACTCTCAGTCTAGACTTTATTAATTTTGTTTTTCTATGTATTATTTTAAGCTCAGATTATGCATAGTTTTTATTCTGTTAGATTGATAACAATGAAATGAATTGCTCTTTAGCCTTCTGCTTCTGCTCGATTGCAGCAACTGTGATTTAATTTTTTATGTTTCTCCTTTTCCTTTTCAGCAATTTTTCTGCAGAGTTCATGGTTGGCAAAAAGTTCAGCACTGCTGGATTTGTACCAACCTAATCGATTAAACGATCAAGCATTAGCGATAGTAAAGATGGCTGTCGATGAGGGCATATCAGTTATGCTTGTTTAACTTTACAGAATTTATGTACAGTAAAAAAACCTTTGAATGTGTGAATTTCTTCAGTAATGTTGAGAAGAGTAGACATTTGCTTGATTTCATCTCTTGTTATTTATGCGAATTTCCGAATCATGCAAATCTTTCTGACATTAAATTTCATCGGTTTATGCATGATACAATTAGATGTATTCAAAACGAATGAGGAGAAAACAAAACCTATTTTAAAGAATGGGATGTAGATGAAATTCAGTATGGTTGAAAACTTTGAGGAAATTCATTGTGTTATGATTTCTAGTGATACATACATTTAGTTTCGATAAAGGTATCAGTTTAGCTATTTGCTTGAGAAATCTTTATAAGCTGAACTTCTTTTCTGTAGAAAGTGGTTGAAATTAATCTAATTCTGATTTGTAATTCAGTTTTTCGGCACATTTTCTGCAGTTAAGTTGATCTCGGTTTCTATCTAACGTGCAACCTACATTGTGTTGAAATTGTGGATTGATGTGATCATGAATTTGTCAATAAATGATGAATAAAACACACATTCGATCCGATGTTATTTTTTTGCATTGTGTTTTTAGATTGAATTGGAAATTAGAAACAAGGAATTACCACATTTTCTTCGATAAAATTAAACATGTCTCTCCATTTATTGCAAAATGAGCGAACATCTAAATGCAGATAAAATGAGTATGTTGATTGATGAACTGTAATTTTTTTCCGCTTTGATGATAGTGGATAAACCATAACTTTATTAATAATAAATAAAGTACGATTTTGTTAGACTATTAAATAAAAATGTACAAGCAAATGAAAATATATAAATACCCTAAAAATACCACAAAACTAGAATACGATCACAAATAGTGATAAACCATTCTATGAACCATTCTAACTATGAAAATGAAGCGAAAACTGAAACAGAAAAAGAGATATACAAGAAGAGGTCTTCTCATTACATGAGGAAGTGCTCAAGAAGTCAAGGCAATTGATCAAATCCTCCATTGAGAATTGCACTTGGATAATAGCACAACATTCAAATTAATTATTATCAAAATAATATAAACATGGTTTAGTTAAATATAAAATGCAATCAAAAAACATCTTAACAATAACATATATATACACACATATATGACAGCTTTTATTTGACTTTAGGCCAATTATTTATGACTATATGCATTTTTTGTCTTCAGTAATTGACTTTAAAATTCAATTAATTAATGCGTGTTCATCAACTAAGAATCAAATAATTAATAAGAAAATAAATTGTGGATCTCATTGCATTGTTGGCATGCATGTTCTTAAGCTAGAGAGAAAAGGATTGAACCATAAAGTCATAAACTAATGTTTTAAGTCATTGAATTTTTTTTTTATTTTAAAAAAGATGCGTATTCTTGATATATTTGAAAAGTAATGCACCCAAATACTTTCATCGACTGAAATATCAAATAAGCAATACGTAACTTCCAT